>NC_043011.1:2038434-2338434 GCF_006345805.1 Octopus sinensis | reverse complement strand
CACACATATACATACATATATAAATATATATATGTATATATATATATATATATATATATATGAATGTCTGTGTGTATGCATACACACATTCAAGTGTAAGCATAAGCACACACATGCACATATACATATATTTACATACACACATACACATATATACACACATATACATACATATATAAATATATATATGTATATATATATATATATATATATATTATACATATACACATATATACATGTGTGTGTATGCATTTAAAAAGAGAAAAAGCTGTAGTCTGGAGCTAAAATTAATGGTTCCAATATTCACAAACACACTCCATTCATAGAGAACTATAGCAAGTCATATTATACCAATTAAAATGGAAACAAACTTTTTTTTCTATCAGTTTAGATTTAAATAAGCAGGACCTTGATTTAATAGAAAAATTTTGACACAAAAATGATATTGCAAATTTAAGGAGGTGATTAAATTGCTTTCGTGTGAATAGCTTTGTGTAGAATCTGATAGTTTTGATCCAGATTTCATCCTTAACAACAATATGCAGAACTTAATGAAAGCCTTCTTGAGAGAGTATCACAGCAATGCATTATTGAACACAATTCAAAAACAAAAACAAATATTTCGACATGGTCAGCCATATGTTTCTGATGTACCAAACTATCAACACTAGGAAGCATTATTAGAGACCTCCAAGTCTGGTGAGAGGAAGTTATCTTCTAACTATAGACTTGGCCCAAATACTTGTGACAGTGTGATGTCCACTAAAGGTACCAGGTGATAGTGTTAAATAAGATGACTGATTAAGTCTAAACCACAAGAATTCAGAACACAAAGTTTGTGTTGTATATTATGACTGTGCCCAGTAAATTCCAAGTAATAAAGACTATATCCAAGTCCAACCATTCCAGCTTCTTTACACCTATGTTTAGTTTCTTATATAGACGTAAACTTGAAACCAGCATACATCCCAGCATACATCCCAAATCGTTGATATAATTCATCTCGAATTGCAATATATTGGATGGCAGAATGCACAGCATGGCTTCAGAGAATTTAGATATAGCATACCAAAAGGATTATATTATCATGGGGATTAGCATTGTATTGTCAAAAATGCCAACAGACTATGGAACCTGGTGTAGTCCCTGACCTGGTCAGTTTCAGTCAAGCCATCCAACACATACTAGCATGGAAAACGGATATTAAATGCTGATGATGATCATGAGGATGGTTATTTAGTTGGTTTTTCTGTCATCAAGAAAAGTAAGTAGATTAACTTTCCAAATTAGAAACATAATTGGATGATTAGTCCTACATATATAAAGACAACTCCAATTAAAGAGTCAAGACCATCATCTGGTAATTGTAACAGGATATTAGTTAATTCGTCTAAGTTAACTAAACATCTACTTTTACTGACTTGCTATTACGTATAGCAGTGAAATAAAAGTGTTTTTATAGGTAAGCAAACTAGATCGTAGTGAGATGCTTCATGGCAGAATATTATCCTGTAATTCCGTAATTTACTTATTTATCAATACAAAATATGCACACAGATTTTAGAAAGAATGTTTAGGAGACAAACCAAGAACACAATAAATATTTACAAAATCTTGATAATGATATCTATGAAAAGACTGATATTGTCTCACTTTTTTAAAAGTTGTCATGATAGTTGTCATGAGTATTATACACTGAAGAATACAGAGTACAAAGTAAGTATATTCATCTTCTTTCTTTTACTGGTTTCAGTTATTTCACTGTGACCATTCAGGACACTGTCTTCAAAGGTTTACTCAGATACATCACATCACACCAAGTACTTACGTGACACTTATCTTTATGACTGTGAAAAGGGATAAAAAGTAAAAAGTAGAATAATGTAACGAGTATATATACATTTGAGTTTTCATATTACAAACGAGATAATACAATATTACTTAGTGAGTGGGGATTGATAGATGAGAACTGTGGAAGTTCATTGTGTGTGTGTGTGTGTGCATATATATAAATGTATATATATATATATAATATATATATATATATATATATATATATATATATATAATATATATATATATATTACAGAGATGTACTTGCATAGCAAGTGACCTGATTTGAGATTGTGTGCTGGAACGAAAACAATTGCAGTGTGGAAGGTGCTTATAAGTCATTTAAGAAACACACAAAAACCGTCAGATTCACTTCAACATTTAATTTTAATTTGTCAAAATATTTTCGTCACTTTGAGACCACAATCTGTTTACTGACAAAATTCTGTGCAGAGATGCAGCACAGAATTTTGTCAGTAAACAGATTGCGGTCTCAAAGTGACGAAAATATTTTGACAAATTAAAATTAAATGTTGAAGTGAATCTAACGGTTTTTGTGTGTTTCTTAAATGGCTTATAAATACCTTCCACACTGCAATTGTTTATATATTTATATATATATATATATATATATATATATATCTGTAAATATATGACAATTGTTCTGTAGCCATGATAAAACTCTGAGTTTCGAATGTTAGGGCAGAAACCCACGCTGCCATCTCTTCAGTTATTCGACCATCGGAAAAATGCTATCTTCACTTAATAAGGTCTGAAATTTTCTCCAAAAGTTTCTTGGATTATAAGTTCCCTTGATGGTATAGGTATGTTTTTCATAGAATAATCGATGTAGTAGGCATCTATATTGAATTCTTCTGTGAGAAGAATCCTCAACTGATTTCTGGCAATTTTTCAAAATAAGCTGTATTAGCCCTTACAGAAAAATAGCAGTATACGGGAGGTAACTTATTGATAGAAATAATATTTTTCGATGGCCAGATAACTGAAGAGATGGTGGTATGGGTTTCTGCCCCAACATCTGAAACTTGGAGTTTTATCATGGCTACCGAATAATTGTCACAGATGGTGTTTACAGATAAATTCCTCTATTTACATAATATCGAAGTCTCTTTCATTGTTTTGTTGTCTTACCATTTCTATCAACATATATATATATATATTCTGAGAACCCCTTCGGTCATGACATAGACCATGGGATTGCACCAAGAAAGTTACCCTCCCAGGCACAAGTCTGAGCAAGGTTGTTTATGGAAAACCAGCAGTCGCCCATGCATACCGGCCTCCCCTCTCCATGCCACCAGTGTTATCCAAGGGAAAGGCTAGGGCCGATACAGCTTGGCACCTGTGACATCACAACTAATTTCTACAGCTGAGTGAACTGGAGCAACGTGAAATAAAGTGACTTGGTCAAGAACACAACATGCAGCCCAATCCAGGATTTGAGCTCACAACCTCATGATCGTAAGCTCAATGCTCTAACTACTAAGCCATGCACCTTCACACACACACACACATATATATATATATGGCCTGCTCGCTTAGCCAGCGGGGTGGCATCATTTGAAGGCTAAAACAATGCGAAGCGCATTGTGACCAGCGATGTGTAGCAACATCTGATGGCTTGGTCGGTCACGGTGGCGATATATATATATATATATATATATATATATATATTAAAGTAATAAAGTTAATGTCTGGTCATAGAGTGACCAATGGTTTCCCATCTCATCATACTCTAGTCCAAAGACAAATATAACTCTTCATCTCTGGGAGGCAGAAATCCATTACAGTCATTGGTCGTTTAATCATCAAAGAATAAAAAGTTTGGTGTTAATGAGGATGGTTTATCTCCGTTAGATCAGCTAGTTGTGGGCTGGGAAAGGGGGAACAAGGGATTTTTCCCTTGGTCTGCTTTTGGATTGTAAATACCCTTCCAGGCTTAGTCAGAGAGTGGGGAATCCCATGCTTGCAGCAAGTAGTACTTGAAATAGATGCAGGGGCTGAAGATATCTTGGTGAGTATTCAGGGATCCAGATTCTTGGTAGTCTTTGAGTATCCTAGATCATTCATCTATGCAAAGCTTGCAGCATATGCTCCCGTTGATATAGGGTCCCAGCTGCTCCAAGATCTTCCGCTTGATATAGTATGGGTTTCCTTCATCTTTCAGGTGCCACACATGGTTGGCCAGGGATGTGACAAATCATCTTTCCGGGACCATGAAGGAGGACCTGTGATGGTACAGGTGTCACCCGAAGGCCATCTTGGCTGATCCTATATATTTCCAGGCTTGTGTGTTGGTTGCATTCACATTACTCGTGCATCTTCAGTTGGCTCCAGGCCTGAGGGAGTTGTTGTTGTCACCAGTGTTGTTGGAGCTGCCATCAATGCTGTTATCCTTACAGTACGTGGATCGAGCAATGCTGCTGTGGCTGCTGTGATTTTTGTTATTGTGGTGGTCATTTCTGGCCATAGCATTGGCACTATTGTCAACGGTGGTGATGTGGGTGCTGTCGTTGGTAATTTTTGGTGTGGGGCTGGTATAGTCTCACTGTACTGCTGGTGTTGGCACATATATGTGCCAACACCAGCAGTACAGCGGGCGGCGAGCTGGCAGAAACGTTAACGTGCCGGGCGAAATGCTTATCGGTATTTCGTCTGTCGTTACGTTCTGAGTTCAAATTCCGCCGAGGTTGACTTTGCCTTTCATCCTTTCGGGGTCGATAAATAAAGTACCAGTTTCGCACTGGGGTCAATGTAATCGACTTAATCCCTTTGTCTGTCCTTGTTTGTCCATCTATGTTTAGCCACTTGTGGGTAGTAAAGAAATATATATGTATGTATTTTTGTATGTGTATGTGTGTGTGTGTCTTAATGTATAAATAAAGTCGGACAGTAGACAGACAAACAGACAGACAAATAGATAGATAGATAGATAGATAGATAGATAGATAGATAGATGTGTGTCTCTGTATATGTTTTGTCTTTGAATCAGAGTACGTGTACATCAGTATAAGTTGGTGTGACAAAAAGTAACAAGCCATTCAATACATGGAAATCACTAAATTAGATATCAGACTGAAATAGGACGTGGGGTGAATGTAATCAACTAAAACTCTTGAAGAAGGTACCCTGGTATGGCTGCAATCTAATATCTGAAACTAACAGAAGTATGAAAGAATATAGGTTGTATAACTGAATATTACGAAGTACATGTTTAATCTATTATCATGTTAACTGCCCTTTTTTTTTTTTGGAAGCACTCCGTCGATTACAACGACGAGGGTTCCGGTTGATCTGAATCAATGGAACAGCCTGCTCGTGAATTTAATGTGTAAGTGGCTGAACACTCCACAGACACGTGTACCCTTAACGTAGTTCTCGAGGATATTCAGCGTGACACAGAGAGTGACAAGGCCGGCCCTTTGAAATACAGGTACAACAGAAACAGGAAGTAAGAGTGAGAGAAAGTTGTGGTGAAAGAGTACAGCAGGGATCACCACCATCCCCTGCCGGAGCCTCGTGGAGCTTTAGGTGCTTTCGCTCAATAAACACTCACAACGCCCGGTCTGGGAATCGAAACTGTGATCCTATGACCGCGAGTCCACTGCCCTAACCACTGGGCCATTGCACCTCCATGTTAACTGCCTTACATACTTAGGCAAATCAGCCACAATGCTGTTCAGTTTTACACTTCAAAAGCAAACAGAATTTTAAAAACAATATTAGCAGTTTTATTTTATCATTACTATCAGTATTTTAATCTTCATTATTGTCATTACAACCAACACTACAGCTCTTAGCAGCAACACCAAAGACAACAACATCATAAACAAAACAACTCCACAGATATTTTTGTAACAAAACAAAGTAAATTAGAGTGACATATTTCAAAATTGAAGTGAGGTATCCATGAAAATATTGGAATTCTTTTATAATAGTTAGTGAGCAGAAATAAATCTGCAGCTTATGGAAATTAGTGTTGCTGAAAGACTAAAATGATTTTACTTCAAAGGAATTACATTTTTATCTTTATTAAAATATCTTTGTGAAATTACTTTCATCCTGTCTTTTTTGAGGGCTTTTAATTATCAATTTATAGATGAAAGTAAAATATAAAAAAATACAGTGATAGTCTTTTTCAATTTGCTTTTGAAGTCAATTAAATAAAACCAGAGATTGTCACAAAGCTATGATTTTAATTTGTGTTATAGACTTAGAAAAGTTATGAATTAAGACTTCATGTGTGTGTATGAATACACACACACATAAACATTATAAATATACATATATAAACACACATACATTATATGTATATATATATATATATATATATGTAATATTTCATATAATTTATATCATATATATACGTGTGTGTGTGTGTGTGTGTGTATATATAATATATGTGTGTGAGGGAGTAGATAAGGTAGAACTTATTCTGGTAAAAACTATAAATATTAAATACTAAATATAAAACGTAATTGATTTCCAGTTCAAAATAAAAATGCAGATTTAATGCTTCGCAATTCAATGTACAATTCATTAACTGTTAAATATTTTGATGTCATAAATATACAGCTTTTCAAGCTTTCATCCCTAAATATTTATAAACTAACATGTGGCAATGTTTTAACTATTGGATCCAAAATTTGCATAAAATATTGTACTATAAAGCCAGTTGGACTTGTTTTGCTCAATATTATACTAAGCATTACAGAATAGGAAGTGTATTTATATTCAGCAAATTCATTATTCTCACAAAGGAAAAAATATTTCTGAGATATATTTCATGGGAGTACATAAAATAGTAATAATAAGCACGTGTGTGTGAGTGTGTGCATATATATGTGTGTGCTTGCATGGGTATGCATGTTTGTGTGTATGTAAGTAAGTGTGTACACAAATACAACTGCATAAAAGATATGAATGTGTGCATTTATCATGCATCTAAAATAAATTGTTTCAAGCTTTTTTTTTTACATGTCTACACAGTTGTAACCGACTTATTTATTCTGACAGATGTATATTTGTATATATTGCTTTTGTATATACCCTTTACTTGTTTCAGTCAGTTGACTGCGGCCATGCTGGAGCACTGCCTTTTAGTCGAGTAACTCGACCCCAGGATTTATTCTTTGTAAGCCCAGTACTTATTCTATCAGTCTCTTTTGCCGAACCACTAAGTGACGGAGACATAAACACCAGCATTGGTTGTCAAACAATGCTAGGGGGACAAACACAGACACACAAACATACACACACACACATATATATATGTATATACATATATACGACGGGCTTCTTTCAGTTTCCGTCTACCAAATCCACTCACAAGGCTTTGGTTGGCCCGAGGCTATAGTAGAAGACACTTGCCCAAGGTGCCACACAGTGGGACTGAACCCGGAACCATGTGGTTGGTAAGCAAGCTACTTACCACACAGCCACTCCTGCGCCTATATGCAAGATTATTTTGTATTAAACTATATATTGGAACAGATATTCTTGCACTTTAGGAATGTCGTTATGCCAACATAAACACACAGGTTGTAGTTCACTGCACTTTTATTGGAAATTAATTATTGAATATTTTGGTATAATTTGTCATCACACTTCTGTAGCTTCCTCATTTCCTCTATAGCAACTGATTTTCTTGCTCTCTTATGTTTGTTATGATTTCAATAGTCATGTACACGTTACCAGCAGGGGATTTTTCTATTGTATTATTTTTTCTTTTTCAATGTGTCCATTTTTTTCCACACACACACACACACAATCTATAATTATACATATTATTGAAATGAACTACAGCCAGTGTATGTAGGAATGCTGGTATTTCAATTATGCTCCAAAATTACAAGTATATATATACATATGTATATATATCACCTTGATCACCTTGACCAACCAGTCCATTGGGCGTCCATTTGACGCCACTGGTCACAGCACGCTGTCCACTCCCCTTTGGATCATGCCTTCCTCATCCATGTGATCCCAATCGCCCTCCTGAAATTGTAACTCCACTGTCGTGGAGGCCTTCCAAGTGGTCGTTTCCACTCGCATGGGCACCACTTGATAGCTGCACAGGTCCACCGGTTATCGATGTGCCAGGCGACGTGTCCAGCTCATCTAAACTTGCTGCATGTATATTCTATGATGACATCCCTCATGCTGGACTTCACTCTGATGACCTCGCTACTGATGTGCTCTCTCAACAACATTCCAAGCATTGACCTCTCCATGGCTCTTTGAGCCGTTACCAATCTCTGCTATTCTCTCTTTGTTGTAGCGTTTAATGGCATAAGGGATGTGTTCAAGGGATGTTTGGACAGGACCACCCATGCCAATCTCATCAATAGCACAGTTCTACCTGCAATGTTATATGTATTGGCCCCCTGCCCCCCGTGCCGGTGGCACGTAAAAAGCACCATCCATCCGTGGCCGTTTGCCAGCCCCGTCTGGCACCTGTGCGGGTGGCACGTAAAAAGCACCCACTACACTCACGGAGTGGTTGGCATTAGGAAGGGCATCCAGCCGTAGAAACACTGCCAGATCAGACTGGGCCTGATGCAGCCTTCTGGCTTCCCAGACCCCAGTTGAACCGTCCAACCCATACTAGCATGGAAAGCGGACGCTAAATGTTGATGAAGATGATATATGTGTGTGTGTGTGTGTGTGTACATACACACACACACACATACACACACATATCGTGAATCAAAATAAAGAAGAGCAAACAAGAAAAAAACAATAACGCAAGGATGTGGTACAAGTAGTGTATTATAAGACGTTCAGGAAAGGAAAGAAGGAGGATTTAACATTTTGAGCCAAGCTCTTCATCAGAAATAGAGGAAAGTCCAAAGGAAGGGAAGATGGAGTTACGTTTTGAAATGACTGGCATGGAGTGGGTGGAGAAAAAGTTCTAAGACAGGAGAGTGCGAGAGAAGGAGATATATGTGTGTATGTGTGGGTATCTGCATGTGCGCAGGTCTGTGTGTGCGTGTGTAATAATAGCACATGTATGTGCATATGTGTGTGTATGTGTGTAGCTTTGGCTGTTTATATGTGTATGTGTGTGAGTGGACTTTGTGTGGCTTAATGTCGTAGGAAGAATTTCCAGTAGGAATTTTTGGTAGGAGTGGCTGTCTTTTGTGTGTCTCCCTTCACATGTGCGTAGGAGAATGGTCAGCAGAAAGGTGTTTAACTGGTAGTTTGAAGTATGTGTGTGTGTGCGTTTATGTATATGTTGTGTGTGTGTGAGTGTGTATTTGTGTGTGTGAGTGTGTATTTGTGTGTGTGCACGTGTGTATGTGTGTGTGTAAACGAGGGGTTGTGTGTGGAGGTATATGTGCGTTTTTTGCACGTGTGTGAGTGTGCATGTGTATGTGTGTGTATTTGTGTGTGCATGTGTGTGTGTATGAGTGCGTGTGTGTGTATGTAGGTGTGTGTGCATGTGTGTGGAAGTTGTGAGCATTAGGTATGTGTGCATGTGTGCACGTGCGTGTGTGTGCACCTGTGTGTTTGTACATATATATAATGAGAGAAATATAGTATGATAAAATTTATTTAACCATTGGAAATTTGCATTCATGAAACGTTATGTTGAGGGGTTACTTTTCAACATGGATTTCTCCCAATCCGATGAACTAGCTTAATATAAAGACTGCATTAGTCTAAAGATTGTTTACATTAATGCAGGCATGTAAATAATTTACTTATTATAAAATTTCATAAAATAAATTATCTATGCAAAACAATTATTGTTATACTAGCACTATGACCTGTCGTTGCCGGGTCATAGTGCTAGTGCATGTATATATGTATAGGGTTACAGTTTACAATTATTTAACAAATGCAGCACAATAACGTTTCCCTTACGAGGAACCTACAAACGTGATAACAATAGTTAAACAGTAATAATAATAACAACAAACCTTGCAGTGAATCAAATAGCAGTACGCAGTTGAAGCTATAGTCCTTTATGTATAAGAAATAAACCAACAGCAGTACTCAGTAGGAGCGGCTGTTCGAGAAAACAGACATTACATACAGCCAAACTTCATATATATACTTAATGCTTGCTAATTAGCAGATAATCTAATGTAAAAGCCGTGGTAAACGGTATGTGCACAGCTCCATCTGGACTATTACATTTCTGCACACTAATTCTATTTTTAATTTATTCCCATTCATGTGAAACCACTTATTCAAGTTCATGTCATTGATGCAATTTTATACCAATTGCTATTTTTACTTTTGTTATGTTACGATTATATCATACTTTAGTTTGATTTTAATTATTACTTACTACATATAATTCAACTGTCATTATTATCTCTAATTTTTATTGTTGAAGTGAAAGTATCTGACATAAAATAGAGAAATGTTTTTGTTTCACTTTTAACACGTAATACTGAAATAGTGGAGAAGATATTATATTGCTATCGGCTCGCCTAGGTAAGAAGTTGAAGATTTTTTGCCCATGAAACTACATGGACCCTAAGTAAGGCATGTGTAAAATTTGAATGAAATTGGTTGTGTAGTTCTCAAGTTTTAGGGAATCATAGTGAGAAGATATAATATTGCTGTGGGCTCACCCTAGGCAAAAAGTTAAACATTTTTTTGCCGATGACACTTCCTGGACCCTAAGTAAGGCATGTGTAAAATTTGAATGAAATTGGTCATGTAGTTCTCAAGTTTTAGGGAAACACACAGACAGACAGACAGACAGACACACACACATTCTCAGTTTTATATATAGAGAGATAAGAATTTCCAATGGTTAAATAAATTTAATCATACTGTATTTCTCTTAATATTCATTACTTTATACTCTCCTTATGGTTTTGTCATGTATCATACTATATATTTTATAGTATGATACATTAAGGAGTTTTTTTTATTAGTACCACCATATTAGTAGAATCTGTATATTGTGGCTTAAATTTATATAAATATATATAAGGAGGGCAACAGGTAAAACACAGACTACAACTGTTTCATAGCAAGCTGAAGTCTGTTACATAATTTGTAATGAACAGAAACCAACTTAGCTAATCATCAGTTCTCTGTTATCTTAATGTTGTTTAAAATTGCCTCTCGGAGATGAACAAATGTGTTATTATCAAACCAGCCACTGCAGGAATGGCCAGCTGAAAAATAACGAATAAAAAATCAAAATCAAATGACTAAGGAAAATATTGCTGGGAAGGTCGCTAAAATAGAAATAAGGTGTGTGTAGTTAAGTAGTCATTAAGTGGAAGGAAAAAGAATGTTAGATGGAGGAGAAAAGGGGGTGGGTAGGGTTAGCAATAAAAAGGATTTACCCAAAGACCTCAAAGGGATAATGGGAGACAGGGATCTTTTCTGTTTGAACGGCAGTTTTTAACATAATTTCTAGGTAACTAAAAAATTTTAAACTTCGAATACTGGTAGAATGTGTTTATAAAACATCTTTTTCTCTTGGCTTTATTGAGAAAATTCTATAGTTTGTAAGATATTTGTTGTTTTTTTTTCTTCAATTTCTGCAATTTCAACCAATCACTGACGTCCATTGAGGTAAAAAAAAAACATTCTGTGCCGTATGAATATGTCTCGTTTAAAAACAGATTGGGTTTATTTACATTTGTGAAAAAAAAGATACCCTTCCCCCCACCCCTAACCCTAAAACAGATTGAAATGCAATAGATCGATACTAGGGTCATAATTATGGGTGACAATTTCATATGGCACTGCTAGAAAAAAACTGCCGTTCAAACCGAAAAGATCCGGAGACAGCAGACTGATACACGAGGTTCAAGACTTCTAACTTAGATGAATTATTAGGACATTGATTACAGGATAGAAGTCATTAAGCAACACAAGCCACAAAGTAGTATCTATATTTGAGCAAAGGATATGTATAATAATAATCAATATACGCACATAATAATAAATATATATGTGCACACATATACACTCATATAAATATATATCCATATACACACATGTCAGCACCTATGCACATCTATCTGCCTGTCTGTCAATCTGTCTATCTATCAATCAACTGTTTTTCATGCTGATTCCCATAATTTTAAGTAATTTTTCGGCTTTATTTATGGGTATCTGTATTTATCTCTGTTAAAAAGGTACCTAATAATTTTTGCGTGGCCTCAAGTGAGGTTTTCATTTGAGAATTTACCCTTTGGGGGTAAATTTTAAAATTTTAAAATCCTATTTCAAAAAATTTTTTTTCATCTGTTTGGAAAAATGGACAATCCTTCTAAGACTGCCAGCATTCCCGTCTTTGAATTAGAATTGGAATTTCCCCCCATTGCCAACAACAAAAACTTCAGATAACAGCCAGAACATTGATACACTGTCGCACACATTTTGAATGACTACAAGACACATACTGAGGCAAGCTTTTCTTCTGAATAAGTGGGAAGGGAAGGCAGAAACAATGAAAACACTCATAAACCAATGAGCAGTGCAACCACGACTATCACTTCTCCTGTCACCACCACTATTACTTCTGTCATGAAAACTGCTACCACCAACAATAATGTCACGGACAAACTATATAAATTTGCTTCTGTTTTAAAGCAAAAGAAATATTTAATGTAATTCTCAATGGAAGAACTTCTACATTGTAAATAATTATTATACAAATAAGACAGAACCATTAAACGGAATACCCCACAAAGCATTTTGCAAGACATTTCCCAAAAAGTTGAGAAATGTCTACATCGCATATGGGCTTTTAAAACATATATTACAAGAGGCAAAAGATTTGCCACGATCGAGGCAAGATTTAATATGGAAGAACATGCAAAGAAACACTTGACAAAAAGCCTGGAATGCAGTGACTCTCTCTTTCTCTCATTTTTTTCCTTTTCCTTTCGTTTGTAAAACACAACATTCGATAGGAGCATGCTTAGAATAGGTTGTATAAATGTGCATGGCTTGGGGGTCGCCTTGCAAACAAGGCAACCTGTTAAATGACATCAAGTCACAGAATATGCATATCATAGCCATCAGTGAGACCAGACTTCGCAACTCACGGGCCCTCCAGCACATGTTTGGTGGACAATTTGACATTTATTTTTCTCCGTGTCTGCCAAGAATCGGAAGAGGTGGTACTGTGGTGCTTTTTTAGAAGAGTCTGGACCTCAAAGTAAGAGCAATATTCCTAGACCTGGAGGGTAAGCTGGTCGACTTGGATGTTGATAGCAGTATTGGGTGTGTTTTTCAACTGGTAACAGTTTATCCACCGTCCTTAATAGGTCGGCCAGATTTCTTTTGCTATCCAGAGGTTTTCCTGGGAATGTCTCGGCCTTTACTTTTAGTGGGGGATTGGAATGCTATCTTGGACATGCATTTAGGTTACATGTGTAGAGGTAGAAATAGGAGGGGATGTAAATGTCTCAAAGACTTGTTCAGACCATGAGTGCTGCCTTGCACTTGAGCAACTCTGCTGTCTGGGACCAAAATTGTGCAACTTCAATTCCATGAAGACGTTCTATAGAAGATTAGTGGAAGAGAAGTGTGACAATGTTCTTGGGGAGAATCTGGGCATCGACGGGGAACACCTGACCTACCTCTCCAGGACCACGTTCGGGTTGGGACCTATGGACAATCACCAGAGACCCCTGGCCTGACAGTGCTACTGGGAAGCATTGCCCATTCGGGATAAGCTCTAGAGGCACAGTTTGAGAAACAATGGACCAACTTTCCCAAGATGCAGTCAGAGCGATGAAACCATTCTGCATGCAATCATGCAGAGTTCAACCATTTCAGACCTGTAGGCTTATGTCGAATGGCTGCTTTCATGTGTAGGACAAGTTCAGTTATTGGCCGAGTTTATCGTGAATATTGCTCCACCACCTTCCTTTAACTGGGAAAGCAAGGCAGTTTTCATTGTACTGGTGGCTATGGTGAAAGTGTGTGTGTCGTGGACTCATGCAAAAGGTGTAGAGACAAACACTTTCCTCTCTGACCAATCGTTCATCAACTTTTTCAGGTACCACTTGAAATAATAAGCTTTCAGTTGCTTCATTCAAGAACCATAACTGATCACCAGCATGAATTAGCCCTCAACGTAGCAGAACAACTTCATTTTCCAAAAGGAAAATGTATATTATTTAATCACTTTGGACGACTTTAACTGATACTACTGGCTTGGAGCAGGTTTTGTACTTCATTCAGGCCATAACAGAAGATTTTATTTGCTATGAAGAGTTAGGGGCTTTGTGCACTCTTATCGTAGAACACAAGGAAAAGATATCTTCATAAATGTTTAAGATGGGTGTTATGAGGTTGGACTGAATTTGGTCAATTTATTGAGTTTATGTAGAGACAGTGCACCTTCCATCACAGGAAAACATGAAGGTTTATTGCACGTATAGAAAAAGGATTATCAGGTACACATGGTCTCATTCCTTTCCATTGTCTTTTACATCAGTAAAATCGCTGTGCTTAATCTTCTATTTCAAGCGACACTTTGCAACAAGGTACAAGTATTGTTAACTATATTCGTGCAAATGCAACATGGCATCGTCAGTTTTGTCACATGCTAAAGTTGAACAATGAGATATTCAGTGTGGATTTACCATATTATTCTAAAATGCATTGGCTATCACAGGTACAGATGTTAGCAAAACTTTTATCGTTGCAGAAACAGATAATTAAATTTTATAAAAAAAAAAAGAATCAGTAGTGTTAGTTATTGAAAGAAGATTTCTATAGAAATGCTACATAGAAATAGGTGCAGGAGTGGCTGTGTGGTAAGTAGCTTGCTAACCAACCACATGGTTCAGGGTTCAGTCCCACTGCGTGGCATCTTGGGCAAGTGTCTTCTGCTATAGCCCCGGGCCGACCAATGCCTTGTGAGTGGATTTGGTAGACGGAATCTGAAAGAAGCCTGTTGTATATATGAATATATGTATGTATGAGTGTGTGTATGTGTTTGTGTGTCTGTGTTTGTCTCCCTAGCATTGCTTGACAACCGATGCTGGTGTGTTTACGTCCCCGTCACTTAGCGGTTCGGCAAAAGAGACCGATAGAATAAGTACTGGGCTTAGAATAAGTCCTGGGGTCGATTTGCTCGACTAAAGGTGGTGCTCCAGCATAGCCGCAGTCAAATGACTGAAACAAGTAAACGAGTAAAAGCGATTTCTGCGTGATTTTTTGTCAAAGCAAAATGACTTGAATAATTCTTTACAAGTTAAAATTAAGTCTATATAGGATATGTGGCAAAAAACCAAGCATTTCAAAACAAGCTATCTTTTTTCAGAACACTTTTTCTTCAAAAAAAATGTCAGATAAACATTTTCCCCAGTTAGCAATGGTCATTGATGAACAAGAAGATTCATGCAAAATCAGTTGAAGAATACACAGCTGTTATAGACTGGCAAATACAATGAAAGGTTCACTGACTTTGAGAATCTTGGAATCACACTTAGATTAGCTTCTAAAGAACTACAGACGGAATTGATTGACCTCTGAGAAGAGGACATTTTAAAGACCTTATTCGACACTAAGAAAAATTGACTGAAATATGGAAAAGTGCAATAGAATACCCGTGCCTTCAGCAACATGCCCCAAAAAATGCTATCCTTCTTTTCAAACACTTATTGCTGTGAATCTACATTCTCCTACCCAACCAAAATCAAAATGCTCTTAAGGTCACAAATGATGGACACCCATCTAGAGAATCTGAAACTGCAGACCTCCATGGGGCAGCTAAATATTCAAATGCCCTCCTACAAAAAGCAGTCACAACAAAGTTTATAAAGGTTAGCTAACTTTAGAATGGACAATTTTTTTTTTATTTTTGGAGTTAATTAGTATACAGTAGTTAGATTTTTGCAAAATAATGTAGGTTTTGAAGACTATCTAATTGAAGTTTCATGAATGTTGCCTTATTAGATTACAACTAGCTTAATGTGGCCTTCCAACATGAAAAGGTTCTCCATCTCTGGACTTCATCATGCTCCAGTGTATGATTTGTTATGGTTTCCACAGGTGGAAGCCCCTCCTAAATTCAAGCATTTTACAGTGTGTACTGGATGCTTGTTTGTGCCACTGACATTATTGAGGTCACCAAGTAGCTCACAAATCAACAAACCCAGGGAGGAGGGATTCCACATCCATATATAAGATGGGTTTAATGTATGAGGGAAGGGATTGGGGTAGAAGAGGTTCCAAGTGTAGAGGAGCGACGTGGTTACTCATATTTAGGAGAGAGATTGAGAATGAATTAGAAGTATTTCCAAAGAGACAGACTGCAGTTGTCCTGGTAGCACCTCAGGTAACAGGGGCAGTAGGGAGTGGGGTGCATGCAAAAGTGTGTATGGGCAGACATAAGGGGAGAGAGAGGTAGGTAATATCTGTGAAGATTGGGGAAGAGTTGAAGGGATGGTTTGCACGAGTTGGGGAGGCTACAGAGATGCTAGCAGTAGGGTAGTAATGACACTGTGGACAGCAGGTAGTGGGGGGGAGGAGATGATGTTTTGAGTAGGTTCAGGGTAGTAATAATACCCCTGATATATGGGGAGAAGATAGATTACATATTTGCATAGGCTGCAAGGGTCAAGTAGAGAGATAAAACAGTGTAATGCATGAGGAGAGATAATGTGGTGTTCTACGAGAGATTTAGAAATTCAATATTTCTTATTTTGATAATCAGTGAATAAACTTCACTGAATATAGATATATACAATTACGAAGTCGAGGCAAATATCACCGGCTGACCGGTGTCTGCTACTCTAGGCCGATGAAGGACAACGATCCTGAAACACAGTGTCCCTAGATGCAGTTCCGGCAGCCGGGGGTGTTTGTCTCCCCTTCGTATATGTATATAAGGACACAGGGAAAAAATGTGTCAAAGCTATCAGGAGGCGTTCGATGCTTCCTAGGGCTATACAGTGGTGGTGTACCCCCTACTGTCACGTTCTTGTTAGATTGACAGTATACAACCATTCTATCGCCCCTCCACCGTACATGTCTCTACGAGAGATTTAGAAATTCAATATTTCTTATATATATATATTCTCTTTTTTTACTCTTTTATATATATTTATAAATAAGGATAATATCGATATTTAAATATCGATATTATCAAGTGGCCAGCATGGGAAAAATACCATACAATGGTAATAATTTTTTACAACTAAAAATAAGGGTGTCTGAGAGACATTACCATGCCGAAATAGCAGTCAAATCCCTGACTCTAAAAACCACATTAAATGTTCATATCACACCATGAGATAAGACAGAGGGACAAAATAGACTAGCAAAAAATATTACTGAATTATTCAGTAATATTTTTTGCTAGTCTATTTTGTCCCTCTGTCTTATCTCATGGTGCAATATGAACATTTAATGTGGTTTTTAGAGTCAGGGATTTGACTGCTATTTCGGCATGGTAATGTCTCTCAGACACCCTTATTTTTAGTTGTATATATATATATATATATATATATATATAGGTGTAGGAGTGGCTGCATGGTAAGTTGTTTGCTAACAAACCACATGGTTCCGGATTCAGTTCCACTGTGTAGCACCTTGGGCAAGTGTCTTCTACTTTAGTGTTGGGCCGACCAAAGCCTTGTGAGTGGATTTGGTAGACAGAAACTGAAAGAAGCCCATCGTATATATGTGTATATATATGTATATATATCACCTGGATCATCTGGATTGGCCAGGCTGTCTGGTACCTTGTGGGTAGTAAAGAAATATATATTGTTACTACACAGTTATAGTGTAAACAACTATCATCGTAAGAATTGGCGATACAACAATGGGATGAGACATTTGTGGTCAGCAGCCGTAGTAGCTCCCTACTTTCAACAGCTGTTTCATTAGCAATTAAACATTCAAGTAACATAATTAATATAAATTAATTCCTTCCTGGAAAATTTTGAAGTACACATATAAAGCTATAAATAATAACATATAAATATTAGGTTGAGAAACCTTTTGGGATAGAAAAAGTCAAAGGTTGCAATGTTATAAATTAATTTCAATTAATTTAAAGCGATGGTAATTTCAGTGCATTTGATAATCTTGCCTCAACTTTAAGATTTTATAAAGATATGGGGAGAAATTAAATGAAGAAAAATCAGCAGAAAAATTTGGATATCTTTAATTATAAAGAAAATTTATCTAAAATATAAGACTAAAATAGATATCATTCTTGGCAGAATAGATAAAATTGATAATTTAATACTAGTCAAGCTTGCAATCAATTTGATGAACGAACTTTATTTTGGCATGTGTCAATTTTCTGAATATGAAATCAAACTTTACCTTAATTTTATGATGTAGTCTGGTTTCCCTCCTTTATAAATCAATGTGAATATGTATAAACACTACTCTCAAAGATAATTTAAATTGTCAGCCTTGAGAAGCTTACATAGATGAAACCCAACTAGGTCAAAATCTGAACCCTTTAGCTGTTAGACCTACACACTTCTTCCAGCAGTCACATTCTCAGAATTGTTTTTATAAGAATTAATTCATATATGCAATGCTTCGTTAAGTAATAAAATCATAGAGAAAAAAAAAGACAAAATTTGTTTGGCACTCGACACATAAGTTTAAAATCCAAAAACAAATGTATTTGCAGTCTACAGAAGGATCATGTAAATTAGATTTCAATATTGTTAACAATATGAAACGCAAAAAAATCCCATAGAGACAACAATTGTCTTTTGTAGGGAAATTTTCCAAAAGATGTTAGCCATTTGTGACAGCTAAAATATAGCAAAAGAAACAATTGCAGTCGATTTAAACTCACAAAAATATAAGCTAATAACCAAATACCTCCTCCCTGTATTGTCCCACTTCTGAGGGAGCACCTTTGTAGTCAGTCTACTTTGTAGAAATAGCAGTTATACTTCCTTTAAATTGCATACTACTACCTTTAATTAGTAAGGATATGGGATAATGCAGTCATAAATATATTACACCAGAAGAAAATAAAAGACAGGATGGCCAGGACTGGAACACTGGATCATAGTGAAGAACAACTTTAGTGAAGTCACATTTTTCTGATATGAATTAAATACATTTTGATAAGTTACCTGACATCTTATTACTATAACTAGCTTAAATGGAGGCGCAATGGCCCAGTGGTTAGGGCAGCGGACTCGCGGTCATAGGATCGCGGTTTCAATTCCCAGACCGGGCGTTGTGAGTGTTTATTGAGCGAAAACACCTAAAAGATCCACGAGGCTCCGGCAGGGATGGTGGTGATCCCTGCTGTACTCTTTCACCACAACTTTCTCTCACTCTTACTTCCTGTTTCTGTTGTACCTGTATTTCAAAGGGCCGGCCTTGTCACTCTCTGTGTCACGCTGAATATCCCCGAGAACTACGTTAAGGGTACACGTGTCTGTGGAGTTCTCAGTCACTTACACGTTAATTTCACGAGCAGGCTGTTCCGTTGATCGGATCAACCGGAACCCTCGTCGTCGTAACCGATGGAGTGCTTCCATAACCAGCTTAATTATTGTCACAAGACATGGGCTCATTTAAACGCTCAGGTAAAAAAAATTTACAACAGAACATTTGGCATCAGTCACTAGAAATGTATGAATTTCATTCATTAAGGTAAAAACCAGGCAATACATAATATCAGTTATAGTCCCATACCAGAAAATGTTTTTAGATATTCAAATAATGTAAGATAAAGCCAACAGTTATGATATATAGTTTAATATAGCTTCTTTTAGTTGATGTCATATGTTTAAACATAAAAATCTGAAACCATAATACAAGCAACTGATCGATAAAAATCTTTAGAAAATATCTTCATTTGCTCACGGAACATTATGTAGTCAATCAAAGTTAATTTGCTTGTTTACTTAGACCACAATCAGTAACCTAAGTATCAGTGACTGAACAGTACTAGAAGTTTGTCTATGTTTAAATTGTGAATGAAAGAAAGTGGTACAACAAGAATTGAGCTTAATTTCTTTTTCTCCTCCAGAAATCATGTACACAATTTAAAATAATGACATTCTAGCTTATATCATTTGGAGGTTTGTGGGTAGTACAAATCTAATTATCAATAGTCCAATCTGATCAACAGTTTTAAAATAAGAGAAAAGGCAATTTTCTTTGCATTCCTTACAAAAGAAAGAAAAAGAAAATATTGCTTCTGTGAATTATTTTCTTTCTCACAAAGTTATTAGTAAAAGACCTGAGCAGCAAATGATCTTTAAATTTAATGGTACTGTCACTTCTTAACTCACAATAAATTACTAAATGATGCATCATAACTAGCAAAGCCATTGCTACTCTCATTATTATATATATCAAAAAATCCCTGTGTTTCTATGACAATATCTAGTGAATGGATCTATATTCTTCTACAGAAGAATCATTGGATATTATATTCTTAGAATTGTTAAAGAAAATAATTGTTTGTACCTAATTTTCTCAGAAACAAGAAAACTCATGAATATAAAATGATCTAAGAAAATCACATTTCAATTTCATTTACAAGATGAGTTGAAACAATTTCCTGCTTTTGATAAGGTGTTTATATTAATGATTTACTGATGCAGCTTTGAAAACCCTTAGGCTGAACTGACATTAACACATCAATAATGTTTTAAAGCTAAATCATGTAAAATATTGTATATAATTGTATACAATATTTGAAAGTGAAAATTGAAGACAATTAGCCGTGTAATTGGTTATCCAATAGTTGTGGCTTCACAATGGTAAAATCAAACTCTTAAAAAGGCAGGAGTTTGAGGCAATATCTAAAGGTATGATCAAAAGGCAACAGTGTAAGGTAATATATTGGAGGCAAATGATCACATCAACGCAGACAATTGAGAAACTGGACAGATAGGCATGATTTACAGAGAGAAAACAGAAAAACAATGTTTATAGAAAGAAGATAGTGAAGCACTGTATATAAAGAGAGGATAATAAAGTATTCTCTGAGGATGCAACACAATAGTAAACCTCTATAGAGATAGAAAAAAATTAAGTCAAATCATATCATTAAGATATGACTGTAAGATAATATTAATGATAAAGAAATGATTCACTTATCATGAAAGGAATAATTAATACACTATCAGCAGAATATGTCTAAAAGTAAATTAACATTTCATTTCCAATCAAACTAAACAGATATCTACTCAGTAGATGTTTTAGTTGATTCATGAATTAAGACTCACTTAAATCTTTGGGCATTAGGTTTAATCCTTGTTTACTAACATTCCTGTTTTGTTAATTTGTTTATCAGATTACTGCACTAATATTTTGAAATGAATTCAAATCTGGATGACAAAATCATAAAAAGTATGAAAATAACTGTTCACAAGTGTAAATTAGAACACGCTTGGTGTGAGTGAGAATAGAATGAGGGGAGAGATTTATAAGGATCTCATAGTCTTTTATTCTTTTATATGTTTCAGCTCTAAGGCTGTGGCCATGGTAGGATACCACTGGCTTAGTCTTTCAGGAATGCTAAAATTCTTGCAGTTGGAACTTAATTTTGGTTTATGCAGCATTTATCAACTAAGAGAGAAATCCTTCCCTGGATAGAATACTGGATGATCATTTGGTAGCAAAAGACATACAAATCATGCCTATCTGTCCAGTGTCTCAATTGTCTGCATCAATGGGATCATTTGCCCCTATTATTTTACTTCATGCTTCTGTCTTTTGATCAGGCCTATAGATATTGCCTCACTGAATAAACCAATGAGCTACAGTCCTACCATTACTTATAGAGAACAAAACATGCCTTTATATTTAGATGGAACTAAGAAAGTTAGATATCTCAACCACAGACACACTATGGTGCCTGAAACAGTATTAACATTTCATTTCTACAGTTTCTGTAGACCATTCACCTAGTTGTTCTGTACACAAAAGGTGCAGTCATTGCAATGTAGTTAGAACCTTGCATCCCAAATCTCATGGTTTTGGGCTGTCTCATTGCATAGCACCTTGAGCAAGTGACTTCTACTGTAGCCCTGATCTGACCAATACCTTGTGAGTGAATTTGGTAGACAGAAATTGAACAAGGCGGCGAATTGGCAGAAACGTTAGCACGAAATATTAGGCAAAATGTTTAGCGGTATTTCGTCTGCCGTTACATTCTGAGTTCAAATTCCGCCAAGGTCCACTTTGCCTTTCATCCTTTCGGAGTCAATAAATTAAGTACCAGTCACACACTGGGGGTCGATGTAATCAACTTAATCCCTTTGTCTGTCCTTGTTTGTCCCCTCTATGTTTAGCTCCTTGTGGGCAATAAAGAAAAAAAAAGAAATTGAACAGTCCATCAAATTCTTAAAAAGACAGGAGAGTGAGGCAATATCTATAGGTATGATCAAAAAGACAGCTGTGTTAGGTAATATATTGGAGGCAAATGGTCACATAGATGCAGACAATTGAGAAACTAAGCAGATAGGCATGATTTACTGAGAGAAAACAGAAAAACAATGTTTATAGAAAGAAGACAGTGGAACACTGTGTATGGAGAGAGGACAATAAAGCATTCTTTAAAGATGTGACACATGGAGAACTATAGTGAAATTAAAAAGGAAAATTCACTGCAATATTTATGTTAAAAAAATATGTTTATGAAGTCAACCGATTTCACTTGTTTGGATAGTCATGACAACACAGTTTGAAATGCTATTATTACATCACTAATTGTTCACTGTGATTAGCTAAACAGGCGAAACTGATCAACTTTGTAAATATATTTCATAAGTATATTTTTTTCAGCATAAATATTTCAGTGCATTTTGTATTTTTATTTGACTACACACACACACACACACACACACACACACATGTACACATTTATTTATGTATGGATGTATGTACGTATGTATGTATATCCTTAAATCCTTAAAAATGTTTCAGCCCGAAGGCTGTGGCAATGCTGGGGCACCACCGTTGTATGTTCGTGCTTTTCTCCTCCTGCTGCTTGAAAACTAGTGTTAGCTTGTTTAGGTCTCCTTAACTTAGTAGTTCAGTTAAAGAGACAGATAGAGTAAGTATCAGACCAAAACCCTTCAAGGGTGTGCCCCAGTATGGCCACAGTCCAATGACTGAAACAAGTGGAAGATAACAGATAAAGATAACTAACCCAGCATTCTGTTGTCTCACTTTTCCTCTTGCTCTGTTCTCTTCATATTCACTTAAACTTTGTCCAGCAAAAAATTTCTCTGCTTTTTCACTGTACTAGATCAACAACAACAACAATCTATGGTTTTTACATAAGAGAGCATCTCAACAGGTAATTTTATAGTTTTGTGGTCTGTTCCACAGTGACTTATATTATTGTTGGAGGGAAAGTATCCCTATTTATTAAATGTCATTTTGCTCTGCCAACACCAGTTGATTAGAGGAGTTCTATTGTGCCCAGCCCATATTCCCCACCAAGCAGCAGTTGCTGTCCTACATCCACTTCTACATTGCTGAAGATGACAGGCTTTTGTCATTTTCTGCTTTTAAGTCACTCACCACCTGCTGCACAGAACATATGCAGCCAAAATTATCTGCCTTTGTTCAACTTATGCATCATAAGGAGTGGCTGTGTGGTAAGTAGCTTGCTAACCAACCACATGGTTCCGGGTTCAGTCCCACTGTGTGGCATCTTGGCCAAGTGTCTTCTGCTATAGCCCCGGGCCGACCAATGCCTTGTGAGTGGATTTGGTAGACGGAAACTGAAAGAAGCCTGTCGTATATATGTGTATATATATATATATATGTGTGTATGTGTGTGTTTTTGTGTGTGTGTGTTTGCTTGACAACCGATGCTGGTGTGTTTACGTCCCCGTCACTTAGCGGTTTGGCAAAAGAGACCGATAGAATAAGTACTGGGCTTACAAAGAATAAGTTCCGGGGTCGATTTGCTCGACTAAAGGCGGTGCTCCAGCATGGCTGCAGTCAAATGACTGAAACAAGTAAAAGAGTAAAGAGTATACTAAAATATATAAAGCAATTTGAGCGTATTTCTTCATTTTAATAATTCCCCTGCATTTACTGACTGAATGGTAAGGGTGATGGAACTGATCCACCTGTGCAATGCTGCAACCACATCTCCTTCAACAGATTCCCTACAGTCTTTAAAATAATGGCTATATATAGTTTTACTGGCTTTGTGGCCATTGTGGTGAAATATTGTTTTGTATATCAATCTTATATGTTATGACAGCAGGCTTGACAATATTCCACAAGGTTAATGCAATGGTCTTAGCTCAAAATGTCAATCAAATATTTAGTTTGATCAGCAGTACTGTACCAAAAATATATTCTGCATTGGCAAATGGGGGTAGCTGAACAATGTCAGTAACAATTTGTAAAAAGATATACTGGCACAGAACGGATCTAAATACTTAACACACATGCACTCACTTACATACACACATACACACATGTAATCTCATAGATACACACATACATTCGCTCACAAATGCCATTTACACACAAACATATCTACTGATATTTTTCTATCAATGTCCACTGGCACAGAACGGATCTAAATACTTAACACACATGCACTCACTTACATACACACATACACACATGTAATCTCATAGATACACACATACATTCGCTCACAAATGCCATTTACACACAAACATATCTACTGATATTTTTCTATCAATGTCCAAAGCTTGCAAAGTCTTGGCTGATTTTGAATATGATAATCCATTTGAATGGTCAATAAAATTTATATAAAATATAAAACTAACAAATCTAGCTGAAGAATTAAAGACATATTAATTTCTTCAAAAGGCATACGATCAGTAATTTATTTCGCAAGAGAAATACAATAGAGTAATATTTATGATATTTTTAGCGGTAGTAGCTATGTAAGTAAAGTGAATTCACTTAAACAAGGAAAGAGAGCTCACTTTTCACTCTAAGTTGTTTACCCCAAGTTCACTAAGAACTAAAAAAAAGTATTACAGAGATGTCCTTGCCTAGCAAGTGACCTGATCTGAGATCGTGTGCTGAAACAAAAACAATTGTAGTATGGAAGGTGTTTATAACCCATTTAAAAACACACCAAAACCATTAGATTCACTTCAGCATTTTAAATTTAATTTGTCAAAATATTTTCATCCCTTTGAAACTGGGACCTGTTCACTGACAAAATTCCGTGCTGCTGTTAAAAAAAAAGAAATTAAGGATTAACACATACCTACATGAGTGTGAGGCCACAAGTTTTGTATAGCTGAGATATAATTAAATTGACACCATTACATGATTGTTGCTTATCTTTTAAAAGATAAAAATATAGAGAGATGAGTTCCAGTGTTTCAATGTTCTCTTTATCTCATGACTCTTTAATTTAAGGCAATATAAGGTTTGCAGTATTTATGGAGACAGCACAATATGGTATTCATGGATATACATTTTTATAATAATGTGGAGTCTTTGCAAATAGAACAGGAAAGACACTGTGGTTGTAGTTATTATTATTATTATTGTTTTTTTATTATTATTATTGTTGAAACTTGAAATCTTCAAAGCCACAGTCGAACCAATTCTACTATATGGCTCAGAAACCTGGACGTTATCAAAGAAGCTTGAGAGGTGGTTGGATGGAACCTACACTCGCCTCCTTATGAGAGCTCAAAATCTCTCGTGGAAGCGTCATCCAACCAAAATGCAAATATATGGGAAACTACCACCTGTGTCATCTCTTGTGAAAGGTAGGAGAGTCCAGTTTGCTGGACATTGTTGTAGAGCTGAAAACGAGGTAATTTCTACTCTTCTCCTCTGGAAGCCATCTACTTGCATTACCAGAGGGTGCACACTCTCCTACCCTGATGTAATCTCCAGGGATACAGGCATCCAGCAACAGGACCTCCATATTGCCATGATGGACCATGAAGTCTGGCGTAGCATGGTAAATTCCATTGTCTCGACCACGGTCGAACAATGATGATGATGATTGTTCTTTAGCTCTCAGTTGACCCTAATCAATCAGACCAAGGATTAAGGCCATGATCATCATGTGTTCATTGGTCAGGCATAGTATATACATGACTACAAAATTCTCTGTATACTTCCTTTTTAGGATGGTTGGGGAGGAAGTAAATTGAGTAAGATTTTGCTGCTATCTTTAACAGGTTGAGCAACCACATAAACATAACAATAAGACATTGATGAGGAAAACTACTTCTGTAGTTAAATAGAAATGTCAAGCAACATCATCATCATCATCATCGTTTAACGTCCGTTTTCCATGCTAGCATGGGTTGGACGGTTTGACTGAGGACTGGGAAGCCAGAAGGCTGCGCCAGGCCCAGTCTGATCTGGCAGTGTTTCTACAGCTGGATGCCCTTCCTAATGCCAACCACTCCGTGAGTGTAGTGGATGCTTTTTACGTGCCACCAGCACAGGTGACAGATGAGGCTGGCAAACGGCCACGATCGGATGGTGCATTTTACATGACACCGGCACGGGGGCCAGACGAGGCTGGCAACGGCCACGTTTGGATGGTTCAGCACTGGTATCACAACATTTATGATTATGTATTCCCAATAATATGTCCCTAGATTTATAGATGCAGATTTGGCAATCACATGTACTGTTTTTGATCCCACTGTGCTGCACATTGGAGAAGTGTCCTCTATTATGGATTCAGGTCACCTAAGCCTTGTGAACAAAACTAGTGAAACAGGAAATGTGTAAAATTTCATTAGACTGACTGTGCTTTTTTTTTTCCTGGAAGATAAAGCTGGTCATCAAATAAACACCACCATGTAACCATTGAGAACTTTCAGAAGACTCTACTTAGCCAACTTGAAATATTGTTAATAGAGTTTAATTACTCAATTTAACTCCACTGTGAGTTTTTCCACACTTTTAGCTTAATCTACTGAGTTACCAGCATTCAGATATCCTTATTAATAGATTCATTGCTCAGTTTAACACCTCTGTGAGCCTCTTGAAAGCCGTTAGCAGAGTCTACTCGGTTACCAGTATTGAGATTATAGATTTCCAGTCATGATTCTTCTCTTGTCTTATCACTTAATCCTATTTTAGCAGCTCTAATATTGGGTAATTCTGAAAGGTATTATTAACAAAGACAGATATGTGACATGTAACATGTAACATGTAGCCTTTATCCATAAATGTACAGAACTACAACACAGCATTTACTGCATACAAAATCTGAGGAATATTTTCCCCAAGAGGAACACTAAATATTATGTACACACCATTGAAATATATATTTTTGGAGAACTGATTTTATTTAGGTATTAAGATAAGAGTGACGGAGAATTATTGATTTGCCAAAATGGGTCATGATGGTAAAAGGTTGAGAATTGCTGAACTATATGAATCAAAAGTCATGTGCCTATAAAACAACTTAATTGTTGGCATTGAAGAATGTCAACCTTTTGCTTTCAACAATCATTCATGCTTCCTGAAAATTTACATTGCACTCGATAAGTTATTTTAGAATCATTTATTTTCTATTTATTACTGTTATGTTTTCAATATAAGAAAAACATTTATATTTCATATCACTTTTTTAATTTAATTTCTTTTTTTATCTAAAGTTAGTTTTCTTACATGAAACAAATCAATGCAAACATACATCAATTGTGTAGTGAAGGGATTACTTATTTTTGTGACAGCAGTATCTAGGGACAAAATACAAATAAAACAAGTCTTGTTTTTAAATGATTTTTTTTTTTTAAGTTAATTTTTTTCTTAAAGTTTCTTTTTAAGCAAAGATTACAGTTAATTCTTCTTTGGAAAACAGAGCTATTTTGTTTTTACATTTATCTGAAAACGTGGTTTAAATGTAGATTTGAAACATGTTTATCCTTAAGTCATTTTGATTCATTGATTCTGCTAGTATAGTAGAATATCTGAAATACATATCACAAGAAAAAAATATAAGCAGACATATATCAAATGCATAAAAAACTGTCTTTTAGTAAATAGTTTTGAGTGGTATTTTATTTTTTTAATTTTTTTTTCAAAGAAGCACAGATGTATTTTTTGATGCTGCTTACCATTTGAAAAAAACATTAAAAAAAATTGATCTTGTTTATTTTATTTTTGTTCTTCCATGCATGTTTCACTCATTATTAACAGGATGTAATTAATACTGCATCTATTCAGGATAGGTTCCTGCAATGTAGACCATGTATGCACATTACACATCCTATTTCAAGCTCTTCGAGGCAAACATCGAACCACGTTGATCTTACCAAATTTTGAGGGCTTATGTGTGTGTGTGCGCACACGTGAGTGTGGGTGTGTAGATACATAGGATGATAAAGATAATATATGAATGGACAAGCAAATAAATATACATTGAAGAAAGTTAAGGAACTTACCTATTCATTGATCAACAAAATATGAAAGAAAAAAGAAAATATTTTTAAGTTATGAAAAGAAGCAGAATCAACAACACAATAGTTCTCACAGACAAAAAATTAAAAATACAAATTTCCCTTCAGTAAAAAACAAAATTTTAAAATGTTTTGGCTTACAAGTTGCAGAAAACTTTAACTTGAAGAGAAAAAAGTTTCACATTTCGCTTTTTTATTATATTTATTTATTGGCAAATATTGACTGTAATTAGTTTCTTTGTGATTATACAGAAATTGTACTAATTGGAAATTATAAAGAAGAAAGTAATATTTTGACAGAAGCCACAAAATTTGCTAAATATATTAACTATTCCCTCTTCGGTTTTATGAAGAATTTGCTGCAAAAGTTCCAGAAGTGACAGAGCAGATCTATCATCAAAGCATTGCAGTTGGGACGATCTCATCTTCATATTGAGACTAAATTGAATGCAAGTGCTTTTGGTGTTGACTGTGCCTTTTATTTCTTCAAGTCAACCCTGAATGAGTAAATCTAAGACCAATGACATTCAAGCCATGACTATATAGACTTTTGGGATCTTTTCGGTTTGAACGGCAGTTTTTAACATAATTTCTTGGTAACTAAATAATTTTAAACTTCGTATACTGGTAGAATGTGTTTATAAAACATCTTTTTCTCTTGGTTTATTGAGAAAATTCTATAGTTTGTAAGACATTTGTTGTTTTTTGCTTCAATTTCTGTAATTTCAGCCAATCAATGACGTCTATTGAGGTGAAAACATTCTGTGCCATATGAATATGTCCCTCGTTTAAGAAAGATTGGGTTTATTTACATTTGTGAAGAAAAAAAAGATACCCTTCCCCCCACCCCTAACCCTAACCCTAAAACAGATTGAAATGCAATAGATCGATACTAGGGTCATAATTATGGGTGACAATTTTATATGATACCGCTAGAAAAAACTGCCGTTCAAACCGAAAAGATCCGACTTTTGTTATGAGAAAAGTGAAGCATTGTTGAGCAACAAAGTGGAGGTTTCCTTCTCAGTTGGCCTCCCACATTGCAGTAATTTAGGGGAGATAGTTTTATTGATGATATCATTTCCTTTCAAAATCATAATTTGATGTCAAAGTCGAAAATTAACAATTTCATTTAAAATGGCTCAAGAATATTTATGAAGTTTTAACCCAGATTTTCAATCCATGAGGCAATATCCATTTGAATGAAATGCAGTACACGTATATGCCATCAACATTGCATAGAACGATAGGCAGATTCAAGCACTAAAATAAATATTTCTCTAAAGCTTTAGAATAACAATGTCATAATCCATTTTCTTATCTTATTTAAGTGTAATAATAATCATCATCATCATCATTATTGTTTAATATTCGCTTTCCATGCTAGCATGGGTTGGACGATTTTGACTAAGGGCTGGTGAACTAGATGGCTGCTCCAGGCTCCAGTCTTGATTTGGCAGAGTTTCTACAGCTGGATGCCCTTCCTAACGCCAACCACTCCGAGAGTGTAGTGGGTGCTTTTTACATGCCAAAAAACATTTTATTCTTGTCCAACTTCCTTTTTGGTATATTAGTACAAAAAGATCAACATGTTTTCTATAATTAATTTTCATAACAGAAATGGATTGGTAGAACTTTTAGTGCATCAGACAAAGTACTTTATGATATATGTTCTGGTTCTTTATGTCCTGAGTTCAAAATTTTATAGGATTAAATTTGCTTTTCCCCACTTTCATGGTCAATGAACTGAAATGCTAATCAAGTACAACGATTGATATATTTGTCAGTTCTCTTCCCCGAAATGTGAAACCTTCTGTCTATGTATGGAACTGTGGAGGCGCAATGGCCCAGTGGTTAGGGCAGCAGACTCGCAGTCGTAGGATCGTGGTGGTGATCCCTGCTGTACTCTTTCACTACAACTTTCTCTCACTCTTACTTCCTGTTTCTGTTGTACCTGTATTTCAAAGGGCCAGCCTTGTCACTCTCTGTGTCACGCTGAATATCCCCGAGAACTGTGTTAAGGGTACACGTGTCTGTGGAGTGCTCAGCCACTTACACGTTAATTTCACGAGCAGGCTGTTCCGTTGATCGGATCAACCGGAATCCTCGTCGTCGTAACCGACGGAGTGCTTCCATGTATGGAACCAATATTCAATTTTCATAGAATTCAACAATAAAAAAGGTGAAAATTATTTTAATACTATTCAATTTAACACTACTCTTTTACTTGTTTCAGTCATTCGACTGTGGCCATGCTGGAGCACTGCCTTTAATCGAGCAACTCGACCCCGGGACTTATTCTTTTGTAAGCCCAGTACTTATTCTATTGGTCTCTTTTGCCGAACCGCTAAGTAACAGGGACATAAACACACCAGCATCGGTTGTCAAGCAATGCTAGGGGGACAAACACAGACACACAAACACACACACGCATATATATATATACATATATACGACGGGCTTCTTTCAGTTTCTGTCTACCAAATCCACTCACAAGACTTTGTTTGGCCCGAGACTATAGTAGAAGACACTTGCCCAAGGTGCCACGCAGTGGGACTGAACCTGGAACTATGTGGTTGGTAAACAAGCTACTTACCACACAGCCACTCCTGCATATCTTTTCTAAACGATCTTTAGATCAATAGATGTCTAGCTGTAATCACCAGTTCACAACCAAATGTTGCTGAAATATATCTAAATATAGTATAAGTAAACAGTTTATTTTCAAATCTCCCTTTCTTTGACCAGCAATTAATATTGAAGGTTAATCTTAATCTTTTTTTAATCAAGAAGAATTTATGGTATAAAAACTAATATTATCACCTTTAGGGGAGTTAGAAAAAATTATGAGAAATATTGATCGTTTGTAAATTGGTAAGAAACTCTTGGGAAAGTTTCTTACCACCCTACAATTAGTAACTAGGAAAGCAAAGAACTAATCAATAGGTTATTTTCTAAACAGAAAACTGTTTAATTACCTCTGGAAATGGCTGCAGTGCTCAATTATTTTTTATTAAATTTACTTTATTCATTTTAGCTTGTTAATGATCAACAACTATGTTTTAATTTAGTAAAAATTAAGCAACTATGTAATCATGTTTAAAGAAATCAAATGTGGTATTTATCAACAACAGTATTTAGCATATTTTATGAGAAGAAAACATTTCACCCTTTATAAATTGTTTAATCTCTTCAACAACTTTTATCAAAGTTTTGGAAAATATAACATTTTTATTTCTTTAGGAATTTCAAAGGTATGCCAATTCTGGTTATCTGCTTCAACAAACTTTCTTTACTTGTTCAAAATATTTTCAAATATCAGAATAACTGTTTGCAATAAATGATTTATAAGAGGTATTTCAAAATGTTTATGGTCATTGATTCCACATTTTAGCTGCATTAATTCACAATGAATTTGTAATAAACTTGTTCTTAATAGAATTTCCAAATTTGGTAATCTGAAATTTATAGCATCAAACATTAATGTTGATGGTCGTATAAATTAATTTAGGTACTTTCATAATGATAACATAGTGTATGTTCTTATATAGTTATGTCATACACTGAATAAGAAAATGTGAAGTAGTCACCGAAACACAACGTAGCTAGCAATCTTCCTCTTCATATAGCGAGTCATGTGGAGGCGCAATGGCCCAGTGGTTAGGGCAGCGGACTCACGGTCATAGGATCGCGGTTTCGATTCCCAGACCGGGCGTTGTGAGTGTTTATTGAGCAAAAACACCTAAAGCTCCACGAGGCTCCGGCAGGGGATGGTGGTGATCCCTGCTGTACTCTTTCACCACAACTTTCTCTCACTCTTACTTCCTGCTTCTGTTGTACCTGTATTTCAAAGGGCCGGCCTTGTCACTCTCTGTGTCACGCTGAATATCCCCGAGAACTACGTTAAGGGTACACGTGTCTGTGGAGTGCTCAGCCACTTACACGTTAATTTCACGAGCAGGCTGTTCTGTTGATTCGGATCAACCGGAACCCTCGTCGTCGTAACCGACGGAGTGCTTCCATAGCGAGTGATCCAATAGATATTATAACAAGTATGTTCTCATATATATCATCATCTCATAATCTCACTTCAACATCCTCTTCTGATTCTGGTAGGAGCAGTCTACAATGTAAGTGATGTGTGTACTCAACAATAGCCAGCACTTTCAACATTGGTTCTTATCCATATCTCAGGAGTTTCATTATATTTGATATTGCAACTTATGATTAAGCCTTCACTAGCTTGTGAAATGTGTTTTCTTCAAAACTCCTTTATCAGAAAAGGGGTTTGTGATTCAAAAGTGTGTCCAATGATACATTTGTTTTGTTTAAAAGATGCCCAATGTTTAAAAGTATTTATTCAGCATTCTGAGTTCAAACCTTACCAAGGTCAACTTTGCCTTTCATTCTTTCAGAGTTGATAAAATAACAGCTGAGGGTGGTATAGGAGTGGTAGACTGAATTTGTCACCAAGGTTAACATGACTAATTGGTACCTGAGTATCTTTAGTGTACTCCAGTTGTCTCAGAGACCCACTGTTCACTGCAGTTGTTTCCTGAGGAAGTGCTAGAAGTAAAATCTCCAGTCAAAATTAATTATTCTAAATGTATGTATATGTGTGTATTTATGTATCTGTGTGTGTGCATTTGTCTGTATATGTACAAGGTGGTATCAAAGAGTCCCTGGATTAGTTAGGTTTAATAAAAAATAACTTATTTACCTGAACTTTAACCTCATCTCCTTCAAAAGAGTCACCTTGCACAGCAATACACTTGTCCCAGCGTTCTTGCTATTTTTGGAATCTGGCCTGGAAATCATTTTCTGTAAGCAAGTCAAGGACCTTCTGCAATTTGCTCTGGTTCTTGACAATGGTGTTAAAACTGTGGCCTTTGAGCTGCATTTTCATCTCGAAGAAGAGATGGAAGTCTGCAGGTGCTAAATCTGGCGAATAGGGCAGGGACAGAAGTGATACCATGTTGCTTTTAGTGAGATAAGTGTGGACAGCTAGGTGATAGAAGGCATTGCTATTGTGAAGAATATAATTCTTCATGCCACAGAAATCTGGTCACTTTCACTGAATGTGTTCCCTCAAACATTTCAAAATGTCGATTGTTGCAACATTTACCATAACACATGTGTTGTTCCAAGTATTGTTGCCATCTGAATACATCCTAAGAAGTTTATTTGCAGTTTTTGATGCCAGAGTACAACTTTTTTGAGATGGTCCCAATTGCTCTGATCATGATAGGAACATATATATATGATTGTTGTCTCCTCCTTATGCAGAGTTTGACCACCTCCTGTACTTACATTTTAGAACCACATCCGTCCGTGGCCGTTTGCCAGCCTCGCCTGGCACCTGTGCAGGTGGCACGTAAAAAGCACCCACTACACTCACGGAGTTAGGAAGGGCATCCAGCCGTAGAAACACTGCCAGATCAGACTGGAGCCTGGTGCAGCCTTCTGGCTGCCCATATCCCCAGTTGAACTGTCCAACCCATGCCAGCATGGAAAGCAGACGTTAAATGATGATGATGATTACAATTCTAGCATGATCCAATACATACAATTCCTAAGCTGGTCTGCTGAGATACCCCCCCATCCCTTATATGGTCGAGTATTGTTATTTGCTATCTATCTGCCTTAAAATATTCTCTGTTCCAAGCAGTGTGATATCACTATGATAAGGATAGGATGGTTTTTAATTTCTTAATTTCTCTTCTATTGAATATTAGCCAGTCAAATATATGATTCTTTTGTTCATTACTTTTTTGACAAATTCACTTAATGAAAGAATGGATCTAATCCAGTAAGAGTGATTTTTTTAGAAAACGCAGGTATATGTGTGTGAAAGGATCTCTCTCTCTCTCTCTCTCTCTCTCTCTCTCTCTCTCTCTCTACACACACACACACTCAGACAAAAGGTTGACAAGCAAATATATATGGCGTTGACTAATTTATAAAATATGAAACATATGGCGGTGCCCCAGCATGGCCACAGCTCGTGAGCTGGAACTAGATAAAAAATTTTTTTAAATATATATTTGGCAAAGAAACATATATTCCTTGATTATTCTTTAATCTGCTACAGCAGCTGATTGATATAATATGCATCGTTCAAATTCAGGAACATCAGAAATAATAAACATCAAAAACAATAAAAATTGTCATGAACACATAACACATAAACATGAACACATAAATACAATGCATTAATATTTTCAAGTGGGAAACATCACATAGCTGACTTTTCTCATCAGAAAGAGGAGAGACAAAATACAAAATCTATAGTAGTATACCGTATATTAAAGAAGATACAATTACCAATAAAAAGACAGAGGAAGAGGTGGGTTAGTAATGTTGAGTTAGATAGAATAAAAAAGGCTATAAAATCAGAAACAAAGACAGGTTAGTAAAAGGAATGGGATAGAGAGAGAGAGTATAGAGAAATGAAAGAAAGAGAAATAAAAAGTAGGGAATAGATGGAAAGGCCATTTACTAGGTTATAAACGGACTAGTTGAGACATATCACAAACCAAAGTTTGAGGAAAATAGAATAAAGAAGGAAAGTCAAAGAGAATTCTTTAAAAGAATGAAAGAAAGAAAATGGTAAGCAAACCAGGCATGCTCTGCAGTGCAAGTACCAAAATGACCTCTTAACCGTATTAATGCAGTATAAGCTTCCAAAAATGTAGAAGCCAAAAGAAAATGAAAAGAATTAGAAACAATGAGGAACCTGAAGATAAAAGAATGAAATGATAAAATAATGGTGAATAAAAGGTAATGTCATCAATATATGAGGAGTAATAAAATATATCATTACATACCTACAAACAGAATACCAAAGATATAATGGTGCCATAATAAAAAGGTATGTCATCATCCTAACTATACCAAGTCAAGGCGGAGAGCTGGCAGAAACGTTGGCACGCCGGGCGAAATACTTAGCGCTATTTCGTCTGCTGTTACGTTCCGAGTTCAAATTCCGCCGAGGTCGACTTTGCCTTTAATCCTTTCGGGGTCGATAAATTAAGTACCAGTTACACACTGGGGTCGATGTAATCGACTTTATCCCTTTGTCTGTCCTTGTTTGTCCCCCCTGTGTTTAGCCCCTTGTAGGTAGTAAAGAAATATATACCAAGTCAATATAGGTAAATAGATAAAGAGAATAAGTGAGAGGTAAGATGTATATGTCCGTTCAAAATACAGGTGTGTAGTTAGTTAAGATTGCTGGAGCAAATAGGACAATAGGAAAAAATTATTATTTTGAAAAATTGATATTGGTAGAATGCAATTGCATCATATTGCTTAACAAGAAGAGCCTTATTTGTGCATAATGTTGCAAGAGATTTTCTGCTGAATAGACTGCATGGGATGTGACCATGTTGGTCTTCAAGTCCCAATACATGGACAAGTGTTATTAAAGGAAATGTGGTAGGGGTAATAATTTGCTCATGAAATGGACATTTTGTACATAATATCAGAAAGTGAAGTGATATGAGCTAAATTGTGTCACTTAAAAATCTGTTGAAGATCCAATACACACAAACACAGACACGCACGTGAGTATATATATATATATATATATGATAGATCGTTAGCCACTACACACATTTTTTTCTCTCCTTGTTTTCTGTGTCCCTTTCTATAGAAGAGCGTAGGCTTGAAACGTAAAAGACTTTTTCTATTCCTGAGCGTTATACCAATACATCTGTTTGTTTTGTACACCACTTGACTTCGTCTTTTGTTGTTTTTTTTGTAAACTCTCCCTATATATATATATATATATATATATATATATATATCATCATCATCATCATCATCATCATTTAACGTCTGCTTTCCATGCTGTTATAGGTTGGACGGCTTCATTGTTTGTTTTGGTGTGGTTTTTATGGCTGGATGTCCTTCTTAACACCAACCATTTTACAGAGTGAATTTAATGCATTTTAAATGGCATCAGCACAGGCGAGGTCAGTTTTGGTATGGTTTTTACAGCTGGATGCCCTTCCAAATGCCAACCACTTTACAGTGTGTACTGAATGCTTTTTATGTGGTACTAACACTGGCAGGGTTACCAAGTAACTTATAAAACAAAGATCCTTTGGAGAGGGAAGGGGACATTGGAGGAGGTGGTTTTGTACCTGATGATGAAAGGATAGAGTGTGACAGAAAGACAGAAACAGGTGTGCTGCTGTACAAGAGATACATGGTTAGCCAGTCAGAAAGAGAGAGCAAGAGAAAGAGAGGGAGAAAACAAGAGAAAGTGAGAGAGAGAGAGAGAGTGGAAGAGCGCAAGAGAGAGCAGGAAAGATGATGGCAAAGTACCAGGGCATACTCACAAGGAACAGTGATTGGAATATAGATGGTAAGGTATTGCCAAAGGTGCATGTGTAGGGAATCGAGATCTAACATGAATGCAAAGAGTGTGGGCGTGGGAAATGCAGTGACTGGTGAAACCTGGGTACATAGAGAGGGCGGGAAGGACAAGACTGGGGAGTGAGAGATAAGCATAAGCATGGTGCATAAAAATGGGGAAATGTGAAGAAGAGAAGAGATGTAATTTGGTTTGCTGGGGTAGGGTGTGTGAAAAGTCTTATAGATACATGTGGGTAACTACAGTTACATGTGGGTATCTATCTGTCTTTCTATCTATCTATCTATCTATCTGTCTGTCTGTCTGTCTGTCTGTCTGTCTGTCTGTCTGTCTAGCTAGCTAGCTATCTGTCTATCTAACTACCTATTTATCTATGTGTCTGTTTGCCTGTATGTATGTATGTATGTATGTATGTATGTATGTATGTATGTATGCATGTATGTATTGTGTATGTATGTATGCATGTATGTATGTATGTATGTATGTATGTATGTATGTATGTATGTATGTATGTATGTATGTATGTATGTATGTATGTATGTATGTATTATGTATGTATGTATGTATGTATGTATGTATGTATGTATGTATGTATGCATGTATGTATGTATGTATGTATGTATGTATGCATGTATGCATGTATGCATGTATGTATGCATGTATGCATGTATGCATGTATGTATGTATGCATTATGTATGTATGTATGTATGCATGTATGTAATATGTATGTATGTATGTATGCATGTATGCATGTATGTATGTATGTATGCATGTATGCATGTATGTGTGTATACATGTATGTATGTATGTATGTATGTATGTATGTGTGTATGTATGTATGCATGCATGCATGCATGCATGTATGTATGTATGTATGTATGTATGTATGTGGGTATGTATGTATGCATGTATGTATGTATGTATGTATGTATGTATGTATGTTTGTATGTGTGTATGTTTGTATGTTTGTATGTATGTATGTATGTATGTATGTATGCATGTGTGTATGTATGTATTCTCCATGGTATATTACAATAACTAGCCTCAGCAAAGCATTTTTCATGAAAAGTGCTCAATAAAGATCCATAAAATGACGTGCTTATACATATGTATATTAACTATAGGAATAAAAGCCTCAGTTTTATAATAAAAAACATAATAACTTGTACAAAGAAAGTAACAGAGACAACATAAATAAAGGTCTAGTGCAATGATATATATATATAGTACAGGTAAAATTAGCAGATACAAGAAAATAGAATCAAGCTAGTTACTGGAATAAATGCATAATGATATTATATTTACGCTCGTCATCTCGAAACACTGATTTTGTTTTTAGCAGACATATGTTAATAAACATATCTGGACATGTGATGTCTCATCAATTGAGAAGTTATATGAAAAAGGAGACTACTGTCTAGCCTTATTATTTCATTCATATGACATATTTAACTGTATTCATACAATAATACCCTTTATACATTCTGCATACATTTAGATATAGATACTAACAGTGGCACCCAGTGTTTCCAAGGGAAAAGGACTGTGTGTGTTATGTGTGTGTGTGTGAGAGAGAGAGGGAGAGAGAGAGAGAGAGAGTGTGTATGATGTGTATGTCATCATCATCATCATTATCATCATTGTCGTCGTTTAACATCTGCTTTCCATGCTCGCATGGGCTGCACCATTTGACTGAGGACTGGCAAGTCAGGAGGCTGCACCAGGCTCCAGTCTGATCTGGCAAGGTTTCTACAGCTGGATGTCCTTCCTAACACCAACCACTCCAAGCATGTAGTGGGTGTTTTTTTACATGTCACCAGCATGGGAGCCAATCAGAAAGCACTGGTCCCAACCATGCTCAAATAGTGCTTTTTACGTGCCACCAGCATGGGAGCCAATCAGGCAGCACTGGTCCCAACCATGCTCGAATAGTGCTTTTTACGTGCCACCAGCATGGGAGCCAATCAGGCAGCACTGGTCCCAACCACACTCGAATAGTGCTTTTTACGTGCCACCAGCATGGGAGCCAATCAGGCAGCACTGGTCCCAACCATGCTCGAATAGTGCTTTTAACGTGCCACCAGCATGGGAGCCAATCAGGCAGCACTGGTCCCAACCACACTCGAATAGTGCTTTTTACGTGCCACCAGCATGGGAGCCAATCAGGCAGCACTGGTCCCAACCATGCTCGAATAGTGCTTTTTACGTGCCACCAGCATGGGAGCCAATCAGGCAGCACTGGTCCCAACCATGCTCGAATAGTGCTTTTTACGTGCCACCAGCATGGGAGCCAGTCAGGTGGCACTAGCATCGGCCAGTTTTACAGCACTGACTTCGGCTACAGCTACAATCTGACTTGGCTTGCCGGGTCTTCTCAAGCACAGCATATCACCAAAAGTCTAAGTCACCTGTCATTGAATCTCCCTGAGAACTACGTTAATGCTATGCATGCCTGTGGAGTACTCTGCCACTTGCACGTTAATTTTATCCTTGTGTCATAATGAAAAGTGAAAGTGACAACCAATATTTGCTGCAGTTATTTGTCTTTGATTTAACCATGTGTCTATGTATGTATCAGTCTACTCTGCAAATATTGATAAACATTTAAAAACCCACAAAACGAACGCCACCTTCCTTTCAGTCACCACTCATTGTCTCTCTTTCTGTCTCACTTCCTTTCTGTCTCTCCTCTCTCCCACTTTTGATTTAACAATGTGTGTATGTATGTATCTACTTTTCTTTTGATGTATGTATCAGTCTACTCTGAAAATACTGATAAACATCTAAAAACAAAAAAGGAACGCCATCTTCGTTTCAGTCATCACTCACTCACTCTCTCTCTCTCTCTCTCACTTCCTCTCTGTCTCTCCTCTCTCACTTTGCAGAAAACCAGAACTAATTTCATGGATGAGAGGGCACAAACCAAAACCAAAAAGTATATGTTTACCTCTTAATTCCATTCACCTCTGGAACTGGTCTTTTTTAGACGGTGATCTAGTATGCAGTGACTAAAACATCAATACAAAACAGAAAACAACCATTGTGTATGAGGTGGTGGTTGTCTAAATAAATCAAAATGGGGCACTGGATGTATAGAGATATGTGGGTATAATGAAAGTTGGATGCCATGAAATAATGATATATGTGTATATATATGTATATATATATATATATATATATATATATATATATTAATAAATAAAATAAACATATGCATATATATAAACATATATGTACGTACCTACCTCTACATGTACATATACACGCATATATGAGTACAGGACACCAAAAAGACGTCGAACACATAGAGAGACGAAAAACATAGACACAAACCAAGGAACTGGACATTTTTCTAAAAACAACAAAAATATAGAGTACAGGACAATTAACACAAAGAAAAAACCCCTTCTTCAGTCGCTATGGTTTCATCTACTCTACGTTTCGAAGGTGAATGCGAGACGTATCTTCGTCAAGAAACTTTCCTTCCTGCGAAAAGCAAATCAATTAAAATTCTGAGATCTTTTCGCAGAGGGGTAAAAAATGGTAACAAAAACAGGACGGTAACAACAGTACAAATTATAAACAGTAAAAGACAGGACAAGGAAAAACAAGATAAGAAGGGCTGTTAACGCCGAACGAAAAAAAGTATTGCGAACACGGATTTTTTTATGAACGACGAGCAGAGCAGAAAGAATGTCGTCCATACCTTGAGAGGGCCAGGTCAAAAAGACAGCAGCGGAAGTCACGTCGTGGGTCAACAATGGGAGGGGGGAGGAGGAGCAAGAGAAAGGGAGAGAAGCGGGGGAATGGCTGCGAGGGAACCATGAAGAAGGAAGAGGGAGAGAGAGAGAGAGAGTGAAGAATGAGAGAGAGGAAGAGACAAGTTAAGTAGAGGAAAAGGAAATCAAAGAATGAAGGCTGAGAAAGGGATGGGACAGAAAGGTTAAGAGTGCGCATCAAAGTTAATATCAGGAACAAAACTTGATATAAAGAACAATCTTATATATATATAGCACCATCCGATTGTGGCCGTTGCCAGACTCGTCTGGCCTCCGTGCCAGTGGCACATAAAAAAGCACCATCTGATTGTGGCCATTTGCCAGCCTCGTCTGGCACCTGTCCCGGTGGCACGTAAAAAGCACCCACTACACTCACGGAGTGGTTAGCATTAGGAAGGGCATCCAGCTGTAGAAACACACCCAGATCAGACTGGGCCTGGTGCAGCTTTCTGGCTTCCCAGACCCCAGTTGAACTGTCCAACCCATGCTAGCATGGTGAGCGGACATTAAACGATGATGATGATGATATATATATATATATATATATATATATATATATATAAGGATAACTTGGCAATTGGTATTCTTTCTCTATAAAAGTGAAACAAACTGAAATGGAATTTCACTAAATCAAAATGAAAGATAAAGCAATCTATCAATTAAGGAATAGAAAAAAATCATATATTTATCTTTAGCCATCATTGCTGAAACTGGATTGTTTTTTAATAAAATGTGTGTGGGTATGTTTGCGTGTATTGTGAATGTGTGAATGTGTTTGTGCACGTGTGTGTGTGAGTGTGTGTGTGTGCACGTAATCCAGTGGACTGAATCATTTGATAAAATGCCCATCATACTAAATATTAAAGTTGAACTAATTGGCTAAAACCGCCAGATAACAGTACTTGGCATAGCTTTAGAGCAATGAAATAGCCAATACAATCGCTAAAGAATAAAAAACCTTTGTTTACAGGTTTAGATGTGATTGTTCATAAAGATCAAGTGGTCAACAATTACAAGAGGATTCAATGAGACTGAAGTGAACATTCCTCAAATTTCTCTTTGTAATGCTTACAGACCTCTAATGAAGTTCTTTTGAAAAAATTTCATCCCTTGTAAGCATTAACTAATAACTAATTAATTAACAATTTTGGGTTAACTAAATGACTTGAATAAAGTCGTTGAATAATCTCAGTCACTTTAGTTTTCATAGAGTTGTGATGTTGAGGTACCAGCTAAATGATTAGATGTTGTGAAAATAATTTACACTTTCATAATAACATGAAAGTTCTCCTAAATTAATTCTGAGATCATAGTTTAAACAACACTGTAGTTATACTCATTTTATCTTTATTGTGGATGACATGAACAAAGGTGTTAAGTAGAATGCTAGGTGAAGTTTTGATGTTAAATAGAAAGGTAAAAATAACAGCTTCCTGATCAATTAACATTATAGGAAGACAATGTTGTTTAACCTAAAGTGAAACTTAATCAAGTAGACCTATGATCAAAAGCATCCCATCTGTCATCATTTTATGTGTATCTAGTACTATATATCCTGGAAGTCTTTTCTGCTTTTAATACAGAAAAGCGTGATTTGAGTGAGATTTGTCAGTTATTTTTTGTAAATCGATCAACTATACAACTTCTCTCTCTAGCCTACAGTGAAAGAAGTGTGGCACGGAGCTTGCAAGCGAAAGTATCCCCAAATTTTTCTTCAGATTACAACTAATATAGCAAAAGGATTTAATCTCCTACACCAACAAATAACTGGTGTAAGAAATCAATTAAACATTATTCCTTTTATAAACATTTTTTGCCAGGAAATCATCCTTCCATACGGCAATATACAAAACAACTTGAAGAAAAAAACTTGATTTAATTGAAACAATTGTTTTTATTTTTTAATCATCTATGGATAGATAAGTGGCATATAAAATATTAAGGTTAGAATATTAGTCCCTAATATTTTCTAGCCTAAAAGAGTTTTCATTTAATATTAGGGGAGAAAAATATTGTTGTGAACGTAGCTGTCAGTATTAATAAAGCAAAAATAGGAAATTACTGTTACAGGTTAAAAACTTCAATCATTAATTTCTTTTCATTTAATTTCTATTAATTTGTTTAAAATGTGTTTGTCGTTAAACCAATGTTTGAGTTCAATATTTTAATTAATTAAAAAAGTTAGCAATAACACTTTACAGAATTTCGTTTTTTTTTTTTTTTAACAAACATCTGTTGTGATATTCTCCCAATTACTCAGCCACTTGAAATGAATAACAGAATTAAAAGCAGCAATGAAACTTTCACCTTAAGCCCATCCTACACCGGTAAAGACCTGAAAGAAACTTGAAAATCTCTTTACATAGCATTCATTTCAATTTAGCAAAGTGAAAATAAGATGTTGATCTATTATCAGTTCTGGATGACCAGTTTAATTACAACAGAACAAAGAATCAACCATGTGAAAGTTAATCTCTTCACTTTACAATGAAGCCAATTACATTAAAGAAATGCTTCACTAGATTTTGCCAATATTTTGTAAAATCTTAAGTTTAGTTCAATCTGAAAATCCTACATTAGGATAATGTAGTAACATTAGACAATTATTCATCCTCAGTTGTAAAAGGAATATTTATTCATCTGCTTAAGTCGTTGTCCAGGAAGTGGAATAAATTATTAATTGAAATTGTTTTTAGTAAAGTAAATTTTTAAAAAATAATGTTAAAAAATAATAAATAGTAAAAATCTGTATTAGAATTTGGAAGATGCACTTGTTCATTTAAAATATATAAATGATACAGATATTACTTTGTAGGATGTCTATACATCCGAAACCTTGGTAACCTACTCTTTCATAATTCTAACCAACTGTTCAAACATTTATAGCATGCTTTATCGTAACTTGATGATTGTAACCAATACTATCTACATAAAGAGTTCGCAATACAAATATAATCAAAATATATATTGGCTTCAAATTTTGGCACAAGGCCAGCAATTTCAGGCAGCAGATAAGTCAATTAGATCGACCCCCAGTATTTTATCTATCTATCTATCTGTCTCAGAACATAAAGATCTACTGAATGCCACTAAGCGTAGGCATAGGAGTGGCTGTGTGGTAAGTAGCTTGCTTATGAACCACATGGTTCCGGGTTCAGTCCCACTGCAGGGCCTTGTGAGTGGATTTGGTAGACGGAAACTGAATAGATATATAAATGTGTGTGTGTATGTATGTATGTGTGTGTATGTATGTGTGTTTGTGATGTGTTTGTCCCCCCAACATAACTTAGTGGTTCGGCAAAAGAGAACAATAGAATAAGTACTAGGCTTATAAAGAATAAGTCCTGGGGTCAATTTGCTCGACTAAAGGCAGTGCTCCAGCATGGGCACAGTCAAATGACTGAAACAAGCAAAAGAGTAAGCATTTTGGTTAGAGTGGTAACGATTCTGCCAGCTTGACAATAATAAAATTTTCCTATAAAACAGACCATATTTTTGTTTCCCCAGTTAGGTAGCTAAAGGTTAAAGCACTGGTTTGAATGGTACAGAAGAGCAAGTCATAATATTAGTGAAAGAATAAATATGTAGTTTACCATTATTTCATTTTATTCTTCACGTAGGAATATGAAGAAATTAATCAAATTCAAGGAACTCTATTATCAAAATTTTTGCTTTCATTCAGAAATATTTTGTGAGCAGATGAGTTTCTTGGTATTTTTCTTGTGCAAATTTGCAATTTTGAAGCCATGCTGTCTTAGACTGTCTGTAGTTTTATGACAACAAAAAATAAAAAAAAAAAGAAACCTGTCCACGTTAAAATTTTCATATTACATTTGAACCTTTGTAGTAAATCACTAGTGTACTTCTGTACAGACTGTTCCTGCAAACCTGCAGATAGTCATTTTGCCAATAGAGAGTTGCACACATCTGGCTCCGATATGACAGGTTGAATACAGTTTACACAACATTCATTTCTCTGCAAGGATAAAGCCAACTTGGAATGCAGCTTGCACAGAACACAGAGGGATGCACTACAACTTGTATCTTCAGATTATTAAAAACTAGCAGTATTGCCCGGCGTTGCTCGGGTTTGTAAGGGAAATAACTATATAAGCATTTTTAGAGATGTAAAGTATAATAGCCATCTCAATATGGCTAACCACAAAGGGGAGTGTTACTGTAGCTTTTTACATTCTGAGATTTAATAATAAATTTTTAGAGAGTTACTTCCCTTATATATGCCAAAAATGCATTAAAAATGGGAAAAATTGATGGTAATTTTTTTTTTAAATCGTAGACTCATCGTAGACACGTGCTAATACCTAGAAGGGCTCGATATGAATCACGACTATAAGATACTCGGTTTTGGTTAAACTGCACCGCAAAATGTGGGAGTAGTTAGGAATCTAAATCATAAGAGACAGACAGCACACAACCTCACTTTTATATATAAAGATGTGTTACTATTACATCTTACATAGCTATCACACCAACAACCTATGGGCTGTTTACATAACAATTACAATCACAAACCTTTTGTAGCTTGTGAAGCTATTTACATTTTTTCACTCACATCAGTATCTGTTTTTAATCTCTTCTGAAGCAAGTGTTAAGCTAAATAAAGAACCATAGCATTTCTGCCACTTCAGGTGAAAATAAGTGAAAATAAGTTCATTTTCTCTTCTTTCACAAGAAACAGCGAGAAATTTGAAACAAGAATATTTCCAAGTTATTATTGTAAACAATTTAGAATGTTATATCCTCATTCTATATATTATATTATATTATATTCTAACTCAAACATGTACAATCAACAGCTTGTACGATTTGTTTGATATCAATGTGAATACTAAATATCCCATCTAGATACGTGTATATGTACAACTCTGTGTGTGTGTGAATTAGAAATTGTGGTTTGGCATTAGTGCATTTTTATGCATAATATTATTTTCTTTAGACAAGCACCAAAGCATTTTATATTTATTTCAATGGTTCATCAAAGCTTTCTTTATGATGTAAGAAAAATGAGCTTTTCTTACATCATGATGAAAAGAAATCAGCTGACAAAATATCAAAATAAACTTGAAACATTTTAGTGCAAGTCAAGAGGATATTTTTATACATTATATATAACCACATATAAAAAGTTGGTGATTCTTTTTCCTCCGGCTTCCTTTTCTATTGGATTTTTCTCTGTCTTCTGTCTTCAGGAAGACCTTACCAAGTTGGCTGTACTACATTGCAATCCACTGATGAGATATGTGAAAAGAGGGATCTTCTCTTTAATAAACAGTGTAATGCACTTACATTCTAGCAGCCTTGGTGTTTTTTTTAAACTGTGTACTTTATACCATGGATCAATAAGCACAAATTGTTTTTTGATAATTATAAATCTGCATCTTGATTTAACATTTTCATCCTATCTTTTATATTTCCTTCTTTATTAATCTACAAATATAGGCATCAGTATGGCTGTGTGGATAACAAGCTTGCTTCCCAAACATGTCCTTTACAGCACCTAGAGTAGGTGTATTTTACTGTAGTCCCTGGCCAACCAAAGCCTTTTCAGTGTGTTTGGTCAATGGAAACTGAAAGAAGCTTGTCACCCACAAGTGCATGTGTATATGTTTGTAATTGAGCATATTGTTCATTTCCAGTCTTCTATAAAAAATGTCTAGCCATGGAAAAATATTGCTTTGCTTGGAAATAGCTGATAGTAGGCACCAAGAAGGGCATCTGGCCATAGAAAAGCTGTTTCAACAAACATTGTTTGACCTATGCAAACCATGGAAAAGTGCACATGATGATGATGATGTTGATGATGATGACAATTAAACTGGGTTTAATTAGAATTATGATACACTTTTATTCCTAAAACTTAAACTCTTCAAAATCCTGTTTATATAAGGATCAGTTTCTTTTTAACCTCTCCTTCTACATTTACTAATTTACCTTTATTCTTCTTTATTTTATCAGTTTTTCTTATTTTCAGGTCTCTCAATTTGTAATTTTTGAATTTTTCAATTGACTTCTGTCTTGTCTACACTCTTGGATTCTGTATTACAGCAGCCAAGAAGTTACTTTGTCACCCACATAGAAGAGGAGGACTAATTTGCTCACCCCTTTCTTTTTTCTTTCTTCCCTTCTTTCTTATAATGAATTCCCTTTGTTCTTCCTTTTCTACTCTCTTTTTGTCAAACTTAGAATTATGATACATTTCCATTAGTCTGGTTCCAATGAAACACATGGCCTTTTCACCTGTTCTTCACTGTTTTCATTCTCCTCCTTTCTTTTTTCTATACTCTCCATTCCATGTTCTCACTCTTGATTGCACAGCCTTTATTCTTTATGCACTTCCCAACTCATCACTATTTATCCCTCTCTTTCTCCTCCTTTTTATTGCTGTTTCTATGCTCTTAAGAATCAGTTTATTACTATAAAAATTGTATTTTACCACTTGTCTTTTTAATAAAAAAATTTGGCACTTCAATGCTTTCAGCTTGAATATATCAATATTTCATGTTTATGTCTTGATTATTATTTTACTTCTTGTATATTATTTCATCAGTATGTAAGCCTGTTTGCATAATACTCATTATTGCATCAACCAGTGGCAGAATTTTTGAAGCAACTATAAAGACAGATATGGACAATTTTTTCTTTGCCAAAATATGTTTATGTTTACATTTATGTAAAATCTTTTATAATTGATTTAATACCATGTATAATCTCTTGTCTATCTCTCTATATATATATACATACACACATTTATATATATATATACACATATAAAATTTAAAAAAAACAACTTTTATCAATTCAAAATGAACAATTAAATTGCACCATCTAGAAAATTACATATACGTCTTTATTATTATTTTTGCAATTTACTTAATCTTTACATTGTATTGTTATTTTAATTTTAACTTTTCTATTATATGTAATTTTCTAGGTGGTATAATTTAATTCTTCATTTTGAATTGATAAAAGGTGTTTTTTTCTAATATTATATTGTGTGAAATTTGATTTATTCTAAATTGAATTTTTTTCCTTATAAGTTTGGATCTTATTCCCTCAAATAATAATAATTATATATATATATATATATATATATATATATACATGTATATACATGCATTTATATGCATATGTATATGTATACATATATATATGCATATATACACATACATAAACATTTATGTGCATATATATATATATATATATATATATATATATATATATATATATACATTTATAGATTCAGTGAGAGAGTGAAAATTAAGCACAAACAATGTGTAAAAGACAGGATAAGATGCAATCATGGATGCTTTACTCCCCACATCAGCAGATATGCCAATCCCTGCATCTATGGTTTTATATCAAAGTGACCTTCTCCAAGAGACATATTTTAACGTAAACTAAGGGATACCCCACTCCCAGTGGTCTTCAAGCACATCGAACCCCAATCCAGAATTTCTGAAGGCCTTTACAGTTGCTAGGTAATTGTTGAACCTACACGAGATTGAGCCATCTTTTTAACAAGTTTTACTTTTTGTGCTGCTGGTTTTTTGGTAACCCTTCTCACCAGGCAAGCCTAGTGAAGGTTTTGGTTTAGTTGCCAACGACCCTCCATGCAACTAGTTGTATTAAATTCCATGTTATCAGTGGCACGCAATGAGAGACCTCAAAAGTGACCTGACATATAGATTCGTGTATGGTGGGGAGAGAGGAGAAACTTAGGCACACATGTGTAAAAAGCAGGTTAAGATGCATTCATAGATATTTTTTCCTCACATCAGCAGATATGCAATTCTCTGCATATCTGATCTAATATTAGGGTGACCTTCTCTTAGAGATCTATATACATATACATGTAATCATCTTCTGTGAATTTTCATTCCAAATAATCACGTTGTTACCGAAATGCAATTTGAAAAAGCCCGCCATTTACATAGATATATAAGGAGTGAACAGTTCTAGATACTACGTTGGATATGATGATTGTTCGTCTCATATGTTGATTTTGTTCATTCATTATAAATCATGAATTATGTCTGCACTGACTAGTAAAGAGTACACACCACTGCACTGATTACGAAATCACAGGTGATATGCAGTTGAATTCTGCTTTTAAATGACTTGCTTCGAGAGTTACATTCGGTACGATATGTTTATTTATTTTAGTAGTTTTGACTTTAAGAGTCCCTCCTAGCATGTGGCATTTATGTGTAATAATGCCCTCTATATAATATAAATACATATATATATATATATATATATATATATATATATATATTATATATATATATATACACGTATATATATACAAAACGTGATTTATAAATGCACGATAATAACTTCAAACAATAACTTTCTTTATTTCGGTTGTTCGGTAGATTTTAAAAAACGTTTAAACAATCATTTTTCCTCTTTTAGGCTCAAACATAAGGCAGGTTGCCCAACATTATCTAGCAAAATTTGGGAACTAAAAACAAATAATATAGAAATCAACCTAAAATGGGGTATAGTAAGAAGAGCGCAACCTTATAGAAATAGTAGGGATGGTTGTCAACTTTGTTCTATGGAAACATATGAAATTTTAAAACATCAGAGTAATACAAATCTGTTGAATAACCATTTGGAGCTGGGAGTATCTTGTATACATTGTACGACCCAAACGTTTAAATACTTTAAATAATAATTTTGTGGATATTCCTATATTTTTCAAATTTTAATTCTTTATAATCAAATAAGAAGGAATTTAACATTCATAGGTGACTTAAAAAAACTTCACTGCAAACTTAAAATTGAATTCTTCTTTTTTCTAAAATTAAACTGTATGAATCTAAATAGTTGGAATCCTAAATAGTATGAATCCCAAATAGTAGGAATACTAAATAGTATGAATCCTATGTCCCTAAAGAAACTATTCGGTTCACCTTGATTATCTCACTCCCATTTCTTAATATATAATTAACCTAGGATATTTTTACCTAACTAATTAACTTTTATCCACAGGTAGTAAATTTTATTTTCAGCAGATCTTATATTTTAATTCATTAATATCAACTCACTATCCATGAAATTTGAATAATCTACTCTTCTAAATTACCTCTCTTCATATTATAAAATATCACCTACTAAACCTATGAATAACTTCCTTCTTTGATTTTCCCTCTTCCATCTTTCTTAGTATATATTTTGACCCCTAATATGTTCACTTGATTAATAAGGCTTTTTCCCCCAGTTAATAAGTACTATGCCTACTCATAATAAGTGATAGTCTTTTTCTCCAAATTGAATAAATTTTAGATTTATATTTTTTCCTTTATTCTAACGTGTCAAAGTACTTGGAACTTATTGACCAACTGTTGTGATGATGTGCATAGGGTTTGTAAGGTCTCTGCATTCTCTGTGAATGTTATTGTGACCACTTGACATTGACCTAGTTCTCCTAACGCTGAATCTGTTCATCAAATAGTAGTAATTGGCATTTAGTTGTGACAATGCTGTTTTCTACATAAATTCCTTATATGGAGCTATGACATCCCCTTTACCCCATTTCTATAATTAGAAAATCTTTGTTGTCTCCTTTCATTTTTCCTTTCCTCTCAGAACCTTACAGTAGTCTGGAACAACTGAATCTTAGTCAGTCAGTTGATGGGCTCCACTACCTCAAATGTTCTTAAAATTTAAATCTACATCTTTGTCTATATATCTACCTTCTCTATAATGTTGCCAATTGATATGAAAATTTTTGTATTAATGGAAAACCTCTATAATTGGCTGATGAGTGCTCAGCATTTTAAAACTGTTGTAATACTTATAACATTTAATAAAATGATGTAGTACGAAATGATCGTACCAAATTACCGGAGTCATTCTTGTTGCTTATTTTGATTATATATGTATATATATATATGTATGAATGTATATATATATGTATGTGTGTGTGTGTTTGTGTGTCTGTGTCTGTGTTTGTACTCCAACCATCGCTTGGCAACTGATGTTGCTGTGTTTCTATCCCCATAACTTAGCCTCTTGGCAAAACAAACTGATAGAATAAGTACTTGGCTTACAAATAATAGATCCTGGTGTTGATTGCTTCGACTAAAGATGGTGCTCCAGTATAGCCACCGTCACATGACTGAGCAAGTAAAATAATAAAAAAAACTGTTGTTTTATTGCCGGGCAACGCCGGGTCCTCTTCTTGTATACTTATATATGTATGAAAAATGACGAGAAATGTTTGAAAATGTGCCAAATTTTTTTATGTATTAGAATTTTTTTGTAAAATAAAACAACTTTTATTTTCCCACATAGAACATAAATATTTTCACTATCAATAATATATAATTAAATATACTAGGGCTGTTTTCTCATAAAAAGGTTTTACTGAAAAAAAATCATTGTTTCTTTTTTTACTTATATTATAAGTTTGATTTCACAGAAAAAGGTTTTAAACTAAATAATTTTACTAAAAAAAAAGCATATCTTTCTAAGTCTGATTGGAGAGAAGAGAGTTTTTTACAAAATATATTTTGCCAAAGAAATAAAAAGTAGGAGAAAGTCATATTTGACTGACCAGTTCGCACTGTTTTGCTGCTTTTCAATGTATAAAGTTTCTTCTCAAAGAATTTTTTAAACCTAAGATTACATATCTAAATATATATATATAACATTATATATATATATATATAAGCAGAGAGAGAGAGAGAGAGAGATTTGGGAAGCTTCCTAACAGTACAGCTATGCCTACACCTGTGTGTGTGTGTGCATGTCTGGGCATTGATTAAGTGTTGTAAATGAGTTTCATTCATTTCCAATATTCTACATAAACAAGTTTAGCCTCAGGGAATATTTTCTTGCTTGGAAAGAGGAAGCGCATCCAGCTGTAGAAAATCTGCTTCAATATACTCCATCCATCTGATGCAAGCACAGAAAAGTATATGTTAAAATGGTGATGATGATGCTAATGCTAATAACACACACACACCGCATGTAACGAACCCGACTGCTCTCGAAAATAAAGTAGAAAAACAGGTAAAAACAAACAACATTCCTTGTCTGATACTGGATCGATCCCAAAATTTTATAAGTTCATGCCAGTCACAAGGTTAAACATCCCTGAAAGTCTCATCCAAATCCATCTAATGGACAAACAAACAAACACAACTGAAAACAATACCTCCACCTTCGCTAAGGCGGAGGTAATAATACACAGGTGTTATTCAAAAAAATATACAAAAAATATATCGTAGAAAGGGTTACATGGCTGTGTGGTTAAGAAGCTTGCTTCCCAACCATGAGGACTCCAGTTCAGTCCTGCTGTACAGCACATTGGGAAAATGTCTTTTTTTTATAGGCGCAGGAGTGGCTGTGTGGTAAGTAGCTTGCTTACCAACCACATGGTTCCGGGTTCAGTCCCACTGCATGGCATCTTGGGTAAGTGTCTTCTGCTATAGCCCCGGGCCAACCAATGCCTTGTGAGTGGATTTGGTAGATGGAAACTGAAAGAAGCCTGTCGTATATATGTATATATATATATATATGTGTGTGTGTGTATATGTTTGTGTGTCTGTGTTTGTCCCCCTAGCATTGCTTGACAACCGATGCTGGTGTGTTTATGTCCCCGTCACTTAGCGGTTCGGCAAAAAGAGACTGATAGAATAAGTACTGGGCTTACAAAAGAATAAGTCCCGGGGTCGAGTTGCTCGACTAAAGGCGGTGCTCCAGCATGGCCGCAGTCAAATGACTGAAACAAGTAAAAAAAAAAAAAGGGGGTGAGCAGTATAAAACATACATCCACTGGATAGATAAAGTACTGTGTTAGCATAAAAGGATTATTGTCTTATTAGAGAGGAGATAAACATGATCCTTACTGATCATCCAGCAGCTATTAAAATCTAGTATTTAGCTGCGTTTCTCACCTGAATAAATACAGGTGTATTTAGTAAACCATAGTTACGATAAGAGTCTAAAGCAGTGAAGAGTAAACAGAATAAATTTCCTATCATAGTTTAGTACTGTAAAAGCAAAGAATAATTAGTTTCTTTGCTTTTAAACTACTAACTTGTGTTTGTGTGTGTCTGTGTGTGTGATAGATAATGTTAATTATATGTCTGTGTGTGTAATCTTTACTTACAGTACCTTTCTTTATAACTCTGTAAGAACTTTTTTTATATTTCATACTCTTTACTCTTTTACTCTTTTACTTGTTTCAGTCATTTGACTGCGGCAATGCTGGAGCAACTCGACCCCCAGGACTTATTCTTTTGTAAGCCCAGTTCTTATTCTATCGGTCTCTTTTGCCGAACCACTAAGTAACGGGGACATAAACACACCAGCATCGGTTGTCACGCATATATATATATATATACGACGGGCTTCTTTCAGTTTCCGTCTACTAAATCCACTCACAAGGCTTTGGTTGGCCCGAAGCTATAGTAGAAGACACTTGCCCAAGGTGCCATACAGTGGGACTGAACCCGGAACCATGTGGTTGGTAAGCAAGCTACTTACCACACAGCCACTCCTGCACCTGTTCACAACACCTAATGAAAATAATATTTATTTTACTAAAGTTCTCAAAATGTTATGTCAAAAGTTAATTGAAACACAATTACTCAGTTTCATTCAGTTCTTGCATTAGAGTAATATATACACTTCAGACAATTATTGCTTTCAATTGCCAAAGAAATAGCCATTGACCAAGAAATGTAATGACAAGTAGGTTTGTGTTCTACTGCTGATAACTGCCCTAGAAGTATGCAAGACTTATTTGTTATAGCTAAATAAATTGGAGCATGTAGGATTTGAATATGCTTTCTAGTGACACAATGAAATGCTAATGGGGAATGCAGAAGGCTTCATTACAATACTGTCGGGTGATTTTGCATTATCACAAAATTTCCAGTTGATTATGTTCTTCTTGGTGACTTTTCTCATGCAAAAGGTTTTTCCTTGTAGCAATTAACTTTTCATTTCAGTTTAAAGCTATTAGCTTATATTCAGATGTTCTCACTTTGGTGTACCCTAACAGCTTTCTTATGTTGTGGGTAGTATGTAAATTTCTCTTCTAGACTCTTTTATTGTCTATAGTCTTCCTTGCATTAAGACAGTTTTTGTGCTTTTTGAATGGTTTTATAGAAATTTATTTGATTTTGATATTTGCAATATATTTTACTAAGTCAAACATTCTTGCTAGAAAGGTGGTTTGTATGTCATAAGCAGTTTTCTTTTTGCTTATCATCAATTTCAATATCAAAACCTTCTTATTTTATAACTGGTTTATCTTGTTGCTATACTTTTGACAACCCAACAATTTTTTTCTTTAAATTAATGACTTGAAAATATCAATTTATTTACATGCTTAATTTCTTTATATATTCATGTCAAACACACTATTGTTATCGTTTGTTTGCATTGGAGTATATCTGGAAATAATAGAACAAATGCTTCTCACAAAAAGTTAAGTATCACATTTTTATTTAAAGTTTAAAGTTTAATGTAACTGCAGTTTTGGTAGATAGATTTATGCATTCTTAGAAATCTATGTAACAGAAAATTAACAGAAACTATAGTATCTCCATAAGTGAAATCATTAATACCCATGGGCTTCCTTGTAATGGGTTTAGAGATAATTGGGTTCACTGTTTCACAGTAGTTTTTAATATTAAGCTATCAAATTAAATATGGCCTTAACAAAAAGGTTCCTGGAGGAGGTAGTCAACTAAAAACTTTTGCTTATTTCTAACAGCCATCTCCATATTATGTGTCTGTATTAGCTTAACAGAAAATTCAAAACCAATGTGGTTTTCACTGCATCATGCAGACTTACAATGATTAACTTCTTCAATATCGGAAGTAAAGATTTCTACTCATGAGAATTAGCTCTACAATTCAATAAAAAGAATTACAAGATGCATACTGCATATGCAAGATAGCTGCAAACTGTATCTCCACACGGGAACTAGTATATGCCAAGGAATGACAGATACTGCAAACGTTGAGCCCTTCCTGCATCACTGACAATAACTCCTGGTATCACAAGAAAGGCAACATTAACTAATACGATGCATTATCATTAATATTATTATTATTATTATTATTATTATTATTATTATGGCCACCATACTATGAAGTCACAGAAATTTAGGCTCCATAAGTTGAAAAAGTATTTGTAATTTTTCCGGTCTTCTAAGGCCCTGTTTTTTTCATTTCTGTTGTTATTATTACATTTCTGAGATTGTCTGGATTGTGCAGGTAGTATTTTTGTGTAGAAACACCCCCCTGTTTTGCAGGTGGGGGGCAGAAATAATGCTTGAATTTTAATTGCTTTTAGCAAAAACAAATATTGTGGAATTTTTTCTAAATTTCTGAAGATGGCTGATAAAGAAGCCATCATAATATTCAACAAAGAAACGCGCACCTTATCGAGAAATTTTGAGAGCAAGGAAAAAATTGAGAATATCAACATCAAATGGCTTAAACTTAATGACGCCACCGAAGCGGAAAATGCTTCGTGTCTGACCAGCATCAAAACTTTCAGTGTCGACAAAGAGGACAACAGCAGCAGCAGCAGCAGCAATAACTACAACAACAATAATAACACCAACAACAATACAAAAGAAGCAGAACATAAAAATGCAAATATTGCCCCTCCGTCTTTTGCGTCAGCGGCGAGAAATATGAAATGCTTCTACATAGATGAAGAAGAATTAAAATTTGCAAGAAAAATTGTAAAAAGAGATGAGAGAAGGGTAGCTCTAAAACCTCCATATGACGTGATAGAAAATATCGCAAGATGCATGGTCACATATGGTTGCATCGAAGTCAAGTCTTGGTGGGTGGAAAATGCTCCTGAGAGCGAAGTTCAAAAGTGCCTTGGGCACGTGTGGGAACAAAAGACCCACACCACCTGACGAAAGAAGTTTGGAACCATTGAGGTAAGATTTGGGATGGAAGAAGAAGCTAGATGTAATTCCACAACCACTTTGAAGAATGACAACTTTTTCTTAATCCCCAGCTATCGTGGCTAATGTGTTGCCAAGATTAAGGTGCTAAATATGCTGACAGAAATATCCATTGCCTGGTTTGTGGCAGCCTTCATGGCAGGTTTAGGAGAAGTCGACGTCACAATACTGGAGGTCAAGAAACTACCTAAGCAAAACTGGTCAGGTATAGGTAAGGAGCTGACCTTGCAATGCAAGCAGGACCATATCGACCAGCTGCTCGATCTAATCGATCTCCCTGATGGCACTCACCTGTCAGTGTTCGTGGAGGATAGAAAACCAAGATCCATAAATGTAGATCTATAAAACACTTAAAGGTTTCTTGCCCTGAAACAAAGAAAAATAAAGTCTCACTGCAGTCAACACTTACACTCACTCCCATACCAAGGCAAAGAAGAAGTCTACCACCCATTGCCACAGAAAAGTAAGTCTCTTCTGAATGCTCTTCCTCCCAAACTGACATCAACTGCAATGACATGGAGAAGGAAGAGCTGAACAATTAATGGATCACAGTGACAAAAGAAGGTAGGTGAAAGAGGAGGGGAGTACATCGTCCTACTCCAAGAAATCAACAAAAACTTATCCTGTAACCACAACTGGAACACAATTCACAGCCACTCCAACAAAAACAAGAACAAGAACAACAAGTTCAAAAACAGCAACATCATCAACAACAGCATAAACTTACAAAAACCCAGAAACAACTGATTACAGAACTTCAAAAATATTCATGAGACTGTAGACGTAATGTATCCATCAATTTCACTGTTGTGAATAATTGTAACAGTGAATTGATGGATTTTAAAACTTAAAATATAAACAGTATAGACACAGAGGGAAAGGAATTTGAGGATTTCATCCTCAAAACACCCAAGGACAGGCTCTTAATTAAAACGTCGCCAGACATTTATAAAAGTATGATAGAAAATTTCCCAGGTTGTGTGGGGATTAAAAAAATCTATTGATAAAAGGCTGTTGGAAACGCCTTTTAAAAGTTTTCCCCCAGTAGAGAAGCCTGGAAGTTCTGGGCTTCTCGAAAACCAAGCTGAGTAGCCCCCTCATTTTCTTTCTCTGACTAACATGGCTGTGCTGAGAACGGGATGCAGGGATTTCTAGAAGGTGAATGTATGTGAGCTCTGTTTGTGAGACATGCCTTTCCAGAGCTCACCTCCTTGACAGAGCTGCAGTCTTGGGCAAAGAATAGGCCGAGACTGGGTGCCTGGCACTTATAATGTCATCTGGTGCTCACTGTCCTCTACAAGTCAGGCAACAGGATAGGTGGATGGTCCACTTTTGATATTTAAAGAGGGGAAGTGAGACGATGTCCTTGGGAGGCCCCAGGCATCGACGAAGAAGAACTGGCAAATCTATTCCGGAGGATTTTCCAGTCGGGGACTGTTATGGATAACTTCTAGATGTCTTTGGCAGTGCTACCAGGAGTCGCTACCGGTTCGAGATAAACCCTACAGACACTGATGTGCTGTCAGACAGGCTTGTCAGAAGTCCTCACAGACTGACGAAACCATTCTTGATGCATTCGTTCAGTGTCCGGGCATTGCTGACTTGAGGAGTTAAGTCAAACAGCTGCTGTCACCTGTAGATCAGATCTATCTGTTGTCCGAGTCCATAATGATGATTGCCCAGCCATTCCTAGAGGTCTCCCTGAATCAGGGGGATACCCCATCACAATCCTTGTTTCCCTTTTTTTCTAGCATCATATGCTATCTATATTTTCCTTCTACTAATGTATACTGTGTATATATTTTATCATTCCATCATATGTAAACCCCAACACTTTATGTCTATCTTTGTATTGTCCCCTCATCAATTACCTTGGCGACAAATAAAAGAAATCATTATTAATATTATTATTATTATTGTTGTTGTTATTATTATTATTACCATATGATGATTATTACAATATGATGATTATTCCATATTATATGGCTATTATGTGCGTCAGGAATCTCCATAAATATATTCTATGGTATAAGGTTGGCAGCAAAATATGTAACTTTTCTATGGTTTCTTCAAAGTTACTATTTATCTGTTTAAATTTGGCAATAGTCAGTCTATAGTCATCAACCTCTGGGATATATATATATATATATATATATATATATATATATATATATATGTATGTATCATCATCATCATCATCGTTTAACGTCCGCTTTCCATGCTAGCATGGGTTGGACGATGTTTATGTATGTATGTGTATATATATATATATATATATATATATATATATATATATACCATAAAAAAACATGTAATTTGTGCACTTGTGTAATTTACGCAGGTGATTTTCAGGATAAAATTTGTTAAAAGAAGCTTCTACTCATGTAAAATTCACAGCCAAAAGTTTTCAGAATTGCTATGGCCAGGAGAAAAAGGTTTTCAATTTAGTTGTATTTAGCATAATTTCACTTTTCTGATGAGATGGTTCTCTTGCTTGGAAAAGAAAGGAACAACTAATGAAAGACCATCTTACAATGCTGCAAAAAATCCCAAGAGAAAGGCTACCACTTTCTTTTCGGAAGCTAAAGGTTCTTCAGGAGATGCAGAACAATGTTTGTGAATGTATGGAGACTGAGCAGTTTATTGCCTTTGCAACACATGGGAGAATGATAACTTACTTAAATTGGTAGAATTAAGTATCTTCTAGTTAGAAGTGCACTGATGAGAAATGGTCTGTGAACTTTGGTTACAGTTATTTGAGCAGAGAAGAAAATAAATTGGAACTGTTTCAACTAATTTCTACATCTTTATGTTGTTTTTAAATTAGATTTACCTCTCTTTCTCTGCGACTAATGAACTATGAAATAAGGTGAATTTCTTTTGGTAAAAAAATTTTACACCAAATATCCTCTTTTCAACATCTCTATTTCCCCAAACGTATTATGCTTTCTTCTTTTGTAATGTAAAAAATGTTGTAATTAATGTAACCCTAATTATTTTGTAGTTTTGAAATTAAATTAAGATCGAAATAGCAGCTTCTTTCTATGAATATTAAGAACTTTGTAGTTGAAATGAAAGCAGAAAATTGATTCCTAACAAAATAGTTCTTTTCCTTGCAATATAAAATAACAACCAATGAAAGACTATTCTCTCTCTCTTCATATATACAGGGTAGGCCAAAAGTCATGTAATATTTGGCCCACCCTTTGTGTGTGTATAGATATATATCAAAGCACAATATATGGATTTAACTAATCTGGTGGTACTTATAAGAAATGCTCCTTAATGGATAAGGCCACAAAGTAAACCAAAGCAAAACAAAACAAAGGGCTATAATGTAGAGTCCAATACAGTTAAAATCCATTAAATCCAATTGCTATTGATTATTTCATTGGGAGTGTATAAAATATAAAGAAGAGTGGAGGTATGAATTGTTTTTAGATGATAAAGGTTGCGAAACGATCTTAGTTATATGGATATCAATTGGTGAAATAAATTTTTCATCTTATACCTCCTCTTTCTTAACATTTTATATGTATGTATGTATGTATATATATATATATATATATATATATATATATATATATATATATTATCAGTAATAACAAAAGGTAAAATTAATTAATTAAGAAGTAATCAATAATTTCACCAAGATTGTTTTCAAGTATTTTGGTTTTTCTGGGAGTCCCTTTTTAAGTAGAAGAAATAGCTAACGTTTTTTTGTTGCTATTTCTAAGCTTCGGTATGTGGTAAAGCAAATCTTTGCTGAACCCTAATTATTTAGTATTTATATATATATATATATATATATATATGAGCGAGAAGTTGATTTTATAAGAGATAATGGTGTCATTGAGACCCAAAGCTATCAGGTAATACTGAATAAGTGCTATAGACAGACCATAGCTAAGTTCCAGATTCGGTAATATTGCGAATAAAGGGTTCAACGTTGATTCTATGTCAGCATATGTATATAAGAATTTTTTGCATAATAAGATAAAAAAAACCAAGGCTGTATAGATATTAGAACATTTATAGATAGAAGGTCTTACAGCTGTTTCTAGGATATTAATTAATAATATCCCTTCATTGGAGACGGTGTGAGAGGAAAAATTAAGTCATAGTTAGTTTCAATGTGATACAAATAGAGAGTGAGGTGGAGGAAAGAAAATAGAAAATATTATGCAAAAAATTCTTATATATATATATAAAAGAAAATTTAGAAAATAGAGATGTAGCATTAATATCCTTTATTAACTGCAAAAATCCAACATATTCTCTTACAGCTGTTTCAATGTAGCCTAAAAGATTTAATTACAATAATTAAATCATTGTATTAGGCAAAATCTCATCAGAAGAGTAGAAAGGATATACTGTTAGGTTATTAGATGTTGTATTTTCATTTCAGTCTGCTGAGATGATTTGAAAATACAACATCAGATGTAGCGTGCAAGAGAGAAGGCTGTGCTAGTATGGTCACCTGATGCATATGGATGAGAACAGCTGCATAAAGAAATGCCAATCTCTAACTGTGGAGGGAATCTGTGGAAGGGGTAAATCTATTTCCACAAGACCTGACATTGTTTCTATAACTGTTTACAATACTGTGCAGGAATTATTGTCCTGCAGATTACACTAAAGTCGTATCAGAACCAGAATGTATGCACACCTTCAGAAATAAAGAATTGTAGCAGAACATTCCAAGAAAAACAACAGCCTGGTCAAAGCACAACAGGATGCATTGTTGTAAGGGATGAAGAGGAAACATCAAGCACTGTTATAGTGTTCACCTGAGTGTTGTGAACATCATATCATTTATAGAGAACTAATGAAAAACCGAATGGTTGTATACTGTCAACTTAACATGACAGTCCAGTATTGGAATTACAACACCGCTGTTTAGCCCTAGGAATCATCGAACGCTTCCTATCAGCTTTGACACATTTTCTGTGTCCTTATATTTGTGAAGGGGAGGCAAGCACCCCCACCAGCCAAGATTCACACCTGAGGACATGCATGTTTCTGGGTCTTAACCCGTCATGAAAAACCTATTTTCTAATATTTGGGCAAAAGATTTTCAGTTCTACCAAAAGTGCAGTGAGCTACATAACACAGATCATCATCATCATCATCATCATCATTGTTTAACATCCACCTTCCATACATGAGTAGGATGGTTGACAGGAGCCTGCCAGGTAGAAGGCTACCTTAGGCTACTGTGTCTGTTTTGGTAGGGTTTTATGGCTGGATACCCTTCCTAATACCAACCACCCCACAGAGTGGACTAAGTGCTTTTTTTATGTGGTATTAAAAACCTTTAAAATACTGGGGTTCTTCAAAAAAGGGAATAGAGCAAACTGACTCACATTTTTGTAATACAAACAACTAGAAGTACAAGAAAATCTGTAAAATACTCTAAGGATTTGCCATTTGAGACTCCTGAGCTGAAAACATGCACACCCTTACATAAACATATAAAATACACATACACCGAAAGAATAAAGCACATACTTGTGTACTAAAGTGATATGTACTGTACAGCACCTTATATGAACATACCAACATATACAAACACACCAACTAATTCAGGTAACAAGTGTTCTCTTAATACTTTGGTAACAACTAACTTGAATACTACCAGAGAGAAAGCTCAAAGAAATCCCAAAGAAAACACACACACACACCCACATACACACTACATGCATATAGGTCTTTACACAGAACTCAGTTACAGGAGTATCCTGAGCACTGGAAAATTGTGAATACAAGTGTAAGTATCTGTTTAAAATTACCACTAAGATGAAGTACTCAATACAGAAACAAAGTGTAATTATTTATTACAGTGCTGAGACTAAGATTACTTTCTGTTGCTAGCCTGAGTTTTGTGAAATTTCTCTGATCATGCAAGTAAGAAATTTGCAAAACAGCATATGTGATAAATACACAAAGTATTCTAGAAATATTACGTTTATTTTTTTTACTAATGGAGTTCTTGATTAAATTCATCCAAACTGTAAGAGAGGGGGAGAGAGTGAGTGAGTGAGTGAGTGAGTGTGTGTGTGTGTGTATGTGTGTGTGTGTGTGGTGTGTGTGTGTGTGTGTGTGTGTGTGTGTGTATGTGTGTATGTGTGTGTGGGAGAGAGATTCAAAACAGAGGAGTGTCTGGTTTCCATCTCAAACATTTGGTTTCTACTTTCACTACACACCAATGTACATCTCTTTTGTGCGTTTTTATAAAGATTAATGGTTTGATGTTAAAACAAATGTGTTATGCTTTCAAGTTCTGTTACATGAGCAACAGTACAAAATATAATGTTGAAAGCTACAATCTGTTGAAATTGTCTGTTTGATATGTAGAACACATGAACAGTGGTATTCATGTGTCAGGAAACTGAATGCTTTCTAATTTACATTGATTTATGCTCATTGTATTTTGCCCATCCGACCATTAAGTTTGAAATTTGAATTTATGTTTGTCTCTAATTAAGATGCCATTGTGTTGTACATTATAACGGAGTATTGAGAATTTAACATCATCTAAAATTACATCATAACATTTGATAGTAAATTCATAGAATAATAGTAATATCAATCATGTGTCCAGATAAAGCAAAGACTTACTTTGTCATATTTACTAATGATATGCTTGCAGTGGGGTCTAACATATATTGTATATATTGAGTAGAAAAACTTCAGTTAACTGTGATTACCCATGGGATTAGTAGTCTAAAATGCCCTCTTAACAGTTCTAAAATATAGAAATCTGAATGGGGTCATTCAACTAGTAATTCCACTGATGAAATACTTTACCGTCTTCCCATTTGCAAAGCTATTAATACTCACAGGAGTATTACTGCTGCTTTTACATAAGATAAATGTTATATGTTTAGATGGTAATATCTTGTAGAAACCATAGATAGAAATAATCTAAAAATGTAATAGCAACATTCCCTGAATACTCTCACTTACTACCATTGAAACTGCATCAAAAGTAAGACACCTTATTGTAACTACTCCAGAAAAATATTGTAAAAATGGTAATATAAGGAGATTCAAATAACCTCAGAGGTAGTACTAGCACTATTACTGACACATTATTTCTAATTACGGATTTCTTCACACTAATACTGAAACCAGCAAATGTCATTTAGAGTCTGTTTATCTATTAGTTGTTCTAAATTACTGCCAATTTATTAGTACTTTCAAAGGCAGTGACTCAACTTGAAGACAGGAAAGTCACTGCCAGTCATGTGACTTTCAAAAGTACAAGATCATATATGTATGTATATATATACATATATATATATATATATGTATGTATATTTAATCTCAAGAAATTTAAACATAATCTCATACACTTAGATACAGACATAGCCATTTTGGGAATTACATGGTTTCCAGATTTGATTGTAGTACATAGCATCTTGATCATACTAGATTAATGAATTCTTTATGAGTGAAATTGACAAACTTACAAGAAAGACCCATATAATGTGTGTGTGTATGTGTGTGTATGTGTGTGTGTGTGTGTGTGTGCATGCATGTGTGTGTATGTGCACACATGTGTGTGTGCACGCATGTGTGTGTGCACGCATGTGTGTGTGTGTACTTGGTAAATCAATGGGCCAAATAACATTGCTATAAAAGAAATAGAAGTGAAATGTTAATTAATCAATAGATATCAATAAATTAAGTACCACAGTAATATAAGAACTGGAGCAGATGTCATTAACTAAAACTCTTGAAGGTAATGGTGCCCCAGTATGGCAACAATTCAGTAAGTGAAACCAATACAAACAAAAGAATAAAATATAATATGCTGTCATGTATTGAACCGAACGAATACAGTGTGTTGCAAAGGGGCTGAGAATAAACATGTGTTTCACCAATCTAACAAAAGAGCTTCTATTTAAGGTTTGATGGTCGTAACAAGAATCATTGATCACATCTGAATTTCAGATCAAATCAACAAGAACAATATATTTATATTCCCAGAGTATTGGAAAGATAAATAGCTCCATGATGAAGAATCCACTGGTCTGCATGAGTGATGTCAACACAATTTGTTTCCATTATTCATGAAAATATACAGAAGCAAACAATCTGTAAGATTTATAATTTTCAGGTTATTTGCCTTAGATTTATACATGAAAACTTTCAATATTTTTCATTACACTATGTTTCAAATGGTTCTCTGTCTGATCATTATTTAAGGTCTTAGTCATAGATATAAAAACAATAAAACACTGAATTTGAACCAGAAACCTTTATTTTAAAACTAATTGTAGTAATATTGATTTTTTATAAATTAATGTTATATTCTGTGGATATTATTATTATTTTTTTTATTTATCTAGTTTCAGCTCATGAGCTGTGGCCATGCTGGGGCACCACCATTCGGTGTTGCTACATGATTTTACTTCATGAATGCTTTTTAGCAATTGCCATTTGGTGCATGAGAGAGTTCGATGCAGCTGCCCTCATCTGCACCTCCTGCCATGAAGTTGGTTCATCTGGGACACCTGACAGGAAGAGATCCAGTTTTATTTTAAAGACATCTGCATCCACCCCATGCAGGTCTCTCAGGTCCTTCGGGAGGATATTGAAGAGCTGTGGACCTCTGATAGCCCAAGCTATCACAGAATTTTGTTTTACATCTTGATGGCAAATTTGGAGTCCTTGGAACTATGCAGTGGCACCCAGTTCTAGTATTTGTGTGACTCTCGATGCCAAAGTTTGGGACAAGTCCTTCCAGGATCTTCCAGATGTATATTTTAGCATATCTATCCCACCCATGCTCTAAGGAATATATTTATATTTATATTTATATTTCAGCAATGTCAGTCATATTTAGAGAGCTGAATTTGGGCTTACAGAGGCTCGTGCAAATCTGGTTGGTAATAGTTCATATTGGATGTGAAATGTAGGTTTCACTTTGATAAAAATCTAGGCCTCATTTAATTTTGTTCGTTAACTCTTTAATATTCAGATTATTCTGTCAAATGTAATGCTTATTTATTCGCATTGTTTTGAATTGAACTTGCATTATCTTATAGCTTCAAGAGTTCAATGGTCAGGCTGTTTATTTTTAGAATTATATTGCATGGTAGGTGTGAGATGTTAGAACCAGCCAGTTTGTACATAAGTGAGGTAGAATGTTTTGGTCAGATATGGCTGGTTTAAATGCTAACGGGTTAGATATTTTAGTAATCATTGCTAAATGCAAAGAAATTATGCATGTATTTTGGTTATATGTTCATTTAGTGTGGTGGAAGCACTCCGTCGGTTATGACGATGAGGGTTCCAGTTGATCCAAATCAACGGAACATGTTTCAACATGTTCCCCTCTCGGATTCACACATTTATTACAGCAGTCCTCCAGTTTTTCTAAGCCCTGTAAAAGAACTCAGAAGGTTGGGTTTTCAACCAGGCCTTTAAATCCAGGAACTTTTCAGTACCCCCTCGTAGAAAGATTACTCTTTGCTAAAAGATTCTACTTTACCTCTAGCAGGAGGAAAGAATCTTTTCAGTTTGAACGGCAGTTTTTAACATAATTTCTAGGTAACTAAAAAATTTTAAACTTCGTATAATAGTAGAATGTGTTTATAAAATGTCTTTTTCTCTTGGCTTTATTGAGAAAATTCTATAGTTTGTAAGATATTTGTTGTTTTTTTCTTCAATTTCTGCAATTTCCACCAATCACTGATGTCCATTGAGGTAAACAGCATTCTGTGCCATATGAATATGTCCCTCGTTTAAGAAACAGATTGGGTTTATTTACATTTCTGAAGTAAAAAAGATACCCTTCCCCCCACCCCTAATCCTAACCCTAAAATAGATTGAAATGCAATAGATCGATACTAGGGTCATAATTATGGGTGACAATTCCATATGACACCGCTAGAAAAAACTGCCGTTCAAACCGAAAAGATCCGGAGGAAATCCTCAAAATCTAAGGCCCATGCTGATTCATTTGCTTTTGTCCATCCCCAAGCTCTAGCTTATTGCTGATTAGATTGTGAGCAAGATTCATATGAAATGCTTGTTTTTAATATTTAGTTTTGACTCTCAACTTATCCAAATTCTGATCATTACATTCCATAGCAGTATATGATTTCCATTTTTTTCTTTTTGGTTCTCTATTTGTTCAACCATTCTTGACTTAGATGTTTCTCTTTGCATAAAGGCTTTCTGATGTTCCTTTATATGCTGATCTTTATGGCATCCAAGTTTTTTTCTTTGTAAGACCTGCAAGTACATAGGTTGATACAGATGCAGCACATATGTTCTCAACACTCTGAGGAAAGAGGGATTAGAACAAATCTGACAAGTATGGAATTACTTTTGATGATAGTTCTGATGATAAAGCTGTTGCAGACTCACTGAATTTTTTTTCAAACAATATTTCATAGAAAGTTAAAACAATGGGATTTGGTTAAATGTCTGCTTTGTGCTTTGAGAGTAGCTCTCTTTACTCTTTACTCTTTTACTTGTTTCAGTCATTTGACTGCGGCCATGCTGGAGCACCGCCTTTAGTCAAGCAAATCGACCCCGGGACTTATTCTTTGTAAGCCCAGTACTTATTCTATCGGTCTCTTTTGCCGAACCGCTAAGTGACGGGGACGTAAACACACCAGCATCGGTTGTCAAGCAATGCTAGGAGAACAAATACCGACAAACACAGACACACATAAATATATATATATATATATACATATATACATATATACGACAGGCTTCTTTCAGTTTCCGTCTACCAAATCCACTCACAAGGCTCTGGTCGGCCTGAGGCTATAGTAGAAGATACTTGCCCAAGATGCCACGCAGTGGGACTGAACCCGAAACCATGTGGTTGGTTAGCAAGCTACTTACCACACAGCCACTCCTGTGCCTAGCTATGGATATTTTATATAAAGTATTAGGTAGTTTTCAGAAATGTTTTTCAGATTATATATTTCTTCTGTATGGTGCAGATTATTATTGTGGAATATTGTAGGCATTTGACAATTCAGTTCTTAAGGCTATATTGATGTCGATAGTTTAATTTGTCTAGCTTTGATATTCTTTCTCTTCTTTTACTTGTTTAAGCCATTAGACTGTGGCTATACTGGGGCACCACCTTCAGGAATTTTTAGTTGAATGAATTGACCCAAGTACTTTTTTACTAAGACTCGAACTTATCCTATTGATCTCTTTTGCCAAACCACTAAGTTACGGGGAGGTAAACACACCAACATCAGTCATCAAGTGGTGGTGGGGGACAGAAACAGGCATACACACACACACACACACACGCATGAGGGGCTTCTTTCAGTTTCTCTCTACCAAATCTACTGACATGGCTTTGGTCAGCCCAAAGCTATAATAGAAGACACTTGCCCAAGGTGCTATACAGTGGGACTGAATCCAAAACCATGTGGTTCGGAAGCAAGCTTCCTACCACACAGCCACACCTGTGCCTACACAGATTTTCAGACATCTATTTCTGTTTTTGTGCCACTGCATCAAAGAATGGCAGTTGGATTTTGTTTTCTCTTTTTAGGGTAAAATGTATTGAAGTACATAATGAGTTCATGTACTCTGAGGGATTTAGACCTTTTTATTGCTACTAGATCACAAATGTTTTCACATATCAGATTGTACTTAACAGTGTTGTGTTCTAGAGTTTTTGGAATATTCCTTATAAATGTTTGTCATTACTGATATCATAATTTTTAATCTACAATCATATTTTCACTTGGTGAAAAATCTTATTTTTCATTTCAAGGTAAGCCATTCTTAAACATGTTAATATCTCCATAATAATGTTAATTGGTATTTTGATACATCCATAAATCGATTTAAATCACTAGTAATTCTTGGTCCCTTGGAACCATTCTAAATAGGCTCTCCACATCCAGGCTGGTCATTTGGCAGGACCTGACTGGTATGTCTGGGTCTTAGTTCTATGAAATATGCTGTAACGTTCATAGACGAGGAAGTGTTTATCTACCAGCATGAGGCTAAGATTCTGAAAAATTATAATCATATTAACAGAAACTTACCATTAATAGTTAGTCATTTACCAAACAATTTATGTTACAATGATATTGAAAATGTAATCTTCAAAAATATTATTTGAAGCTGAAAAATAGGTTTATATTTTTAATCTTGTATATTCTGACAGGGGTTAAATGGTGCATGAGTATAATTCTTACGTGTTTGCAATCCCTAACAATTTACAAATGCTAGCTTTCCGAACAGTTATACGCTTTCCTTATCTTCTAGCTTCCACTTCATTCTATTTACCAGTTGTAGCTAAGGAGGCAGTATTTTAATTTTAAGGCATTATGCTTCTCACAGAATGTTTTGCAGCTCTTTTTATGACTTATATATAAGAAAATATCTTCTTATACCTGTCACCTTGTTTTCTCTGAATTTGACTGCTATGCTGATTACTCTGTACTGGCTAAAAACAAGAGGTCTCTTGTTGGGACAATCAATATCGGTTTCTTATATAGGAACACAACTTCAAATTTAGAAAGAGGGAGAAGCATTTTATCTTACCAACTCCAGAAGAATAAAAGCAAAACCTAGCAGGAAGACAACAGTTTTATTGCTTCTAATAATCATGATTTGGGGTATATGGGCTGGTTTTAACTCCTCTATGATTGAGCAAATCTAAGCTCAAACAAAAATCATTTATAATCATACCCTATCTCAATCTTTTGTTCAAGCATAGGGTAAGAAAGACTACATTATCCATAACGACTTTTTGTTTACAAGAGAGTATCATGATATGAAAGATTTAATTGCTATTTCTAGCAGGAAGAGTTAATTATTCTAGCAGGGAGAAGAGTTAATTGTTTTAATTATCATTTGAAGCCATTTCAACTCGATGTCTAAACCACTGGGGAAAGCATGGGCAATGCACTTCTAATCTTCATCTTCCTTTTCTGAACTAAAAGATCCTTTTGTGCAACAAAATGAAGAAATCAAATTCTATTCATTAAAAAAAAATCTTGTAATTATTGTTTAGCAAACAGTTTTTAATTTACTAAGAGGAAAAGCATCCAATACAGAACAAATGTTCTGCATTTATTCCAGTGTTGAAACTACTTTCAACAATCTTACAACTATGGCACAATAATACACACACTGAATTATTCAGAAATCTACAGCTACTCTACCAAGATTACAAGTTCAGGTTTACACCTGTAATTATTGGGGCACTAAGATAAGTAACAAACAGCCTAAGTACCAATCTTGAGAAATCAGAAACCAGAAAGAAGAAAGCTAATTCAAAGTCTACCAATCCAAGCCATCACTGGAACTGTAATAATCTGTAAAACTTTCCAGAAGTTTATCATTTAGGTATATATGCACATGTCTAGATGTGCAACTATATGCATGAAAATACATACATAAAACAAAACATACAAATCTGCACATGCACTATTTGACCAGCATTTTATCTTACCAACTCCAGCAGGATAAAAGCAAAACCTAGCAGGATGACAACAGTTTTATTGCTTCAAATAATCAGGATTTGTGGTATATGTGTTGGTTTTAACTCTGCTATGATTGAGTAAATCTAAGCTCAAACAAAAATCATTTATAATCATACCTCATCTCAATCTTTTGATCAAGCATAGGGTAACAAAGACTACATTATCCAAAACGACTCTTTGCTTACAAGAGAGTAGCATGATTTGAAAGATTTAATTGCTATTTCTAGCAGGTAGCATGCTCATGTAGGTTAGTTGATAGAAGTCGTGATAGAACACTAAAAGTGTATATTTCAGGATTTAATACAACTCATTTACAACCTGAGTTCAATTTCTATGATAGTCATTAAAGTATCTATTTGTAATATATTACTGGGATGGGGGAGGATTCAATCACTACCCACAACAAAATTTGTTCTAGCATCTAATCAAAAGAAATCGATAATGGCTCTGAATTTTTTTTCTTCTTTTTCCTATTTTCTCTGTTATTTCTATTATAAGCTTCAATAGACATACGTCATGGACTGTTTGCTGAACTAGAGAGCTAATTTCTGCTCTGCTGCATCATTAACAATCAGCATATGTAATCAGTAACACAGTGAATTGCCATGTCTTTCAATATTTATCATTGCACAGAATAATCTTTGATAATGATTAGACATAAAACAGCTCCACACAATCTGTTTTTATTAACTTAAATTTCCTAATGTTGAAATGTTAAATACATACTCACCTGCACAACAACAGAGAAGTAACTAGAAAAGATACAAATATTTCTGTGATGAAGGCATCCAGCTGAAATGTTAGTCTCTACATTTTGTACAAAACACTCATATGTACTCTCTCTTTTACTCTTTTACTTGTTTCAGTCATTTGACTGTGGCCATGCTGGAGCACCACCTTTAGTCGAGCAAATCGACCCCGCGACTTATTCTTTGTAAGCCCAGTAGTTATTCTATCGGTCTCCGCTAAGTGACGGGAACGTAAACACATCAGCATCGGTTGTCAAGCAATGCTAGAGGGACAAACACAGACATATATATATATATATATATACATATATACGACAGGCTTCTTTCAGTTTCCGTCTACCAAATCCACTCACAAGGCTTTGGTCGGCCTGAGGCTATAGCAGAAGACACTTGCCCAAGATGCCACACAGTGGGACTGAACCCAAAACAATGTGGCTGGTTAGCAAGCTACTTACCACACAGCCACTCCTGCACCTGTGTTTCCTTTGTTTATACTTCTTCAATGAGTTGTCTGAATGCCTGTCAATTCTACTGGCTATGCTTCTTTAATCAGACCACTTAATCCATTCACAAATGCGTACACACTAGATTAGTCAGGGACCGTAAATTCTTCCCATACATATTATGTACTTACATTGATATTTATCTGAATTGTTCAACTATATCAACATTTGTATCAAACGGAACGAGTGAATCTGTGCATATATCTAAGCATGCTTATATATATTTATGCACAGATATATATGTGTGTGTGTGTGTGTGTGTGTGCATGTGTATGTGTATCATCATCATCATCATCATTCAACGTCCATTTTCTATACTGTCATGGGTTGGACAGTTTCACAGGGGTTAGCTGTTTTGGCAGAGTTTTTATGGCTGGATGCCCTTCCTTTATAAAAGTTAACTATAGGCTAATGTACAAAATCACTATTTTAAAGTAACAGTGAGAAACTTTAGGCAATGCAGAGCCACACAATTGTTTTAATTATCATTTGAAGCCATTTCAACAAGATGTCTAAACCACTGGGGAAAGCATGGGCAATGCACTTCTAATCTTCATCTTCCTTTTCCGAACTAAAAGATCATTTTGTGCAACAAAATGAAGAAATTAAATTCTATTCATTAAAAAAAATCTTGTAATTATTGTTTAGCAAACAGATTTTTAATTTACTAAGAGGAAAAGCATCCAATACAGAACAAATGTTCTGCATTTATTCCAGTGTTGAAACTACTTTCAACAATCTTACCACTATGGCACACACACACACAAACACACACACACACACAGAATTATTCAGAAATCTACAGCTACTCTACTCAGATTACAAGTTCAGGTTTATACCTGTAATTATGGAGGCATTAAGGTAAGTAACAAACAGCCTAAGTACCAATCTCGAGAAATCAGCTTCCCAAAACCAGAAAGAAGAAAGCTAATTCAAAATCTACAGGTCCAAGCCATCACTGGAACTGTAATAATCTGTAAAGCTTTCCAGAAGTTTATCATTTAAGTATATATGCACATGTTTAGATGTGCAACAATATGCATGAATATACATACATAAAACAAAACATACAAATCTGCACATGCACTAACTTCAAATACTGCACATATATACTCTCTCTCTCTTTTACTCTTTTACTTGTTTCAGTCATTTGACTGCGACCATGCTGGAGCACCACCTTTAGTCGGGCAAATCGATCCCGGGACTTATTCTTTGTAAGCCCATTACTTATTCTATCGGTCTCTTTTTTCCGAACTGCTAAGTGACAGGGACGTAAACACTCCAGCGTCGGTTGTCAAGCGATGGTGGGGGGGACAAACACAGACACACAAACATATACGAATGCATACATATATATACATATATACGACAGGCTTCTTTCAGTTTCCATCTACCAAATCCACTCACAAGGCATTGGTCGGCCCGAGGCTATAGCAGAAGACACTTGCCCAAGATGCCACACAGTGGGACTGAACCCGGAACCATGTGGTTGGTAAGCAAGCTACTTACCACACAGCCAGTCCTGCACCTATATGCAAAGGATATCATGTTGATGTTATGGAAATTCCAATGAAAGAGACTTGGATTTATGTTAGAAACCAACTCTTTCTTTATTGGAAGAAATCTTCAAATAAGACTGAGTAATGACATACATACATACATACATACATACATGCCCCCTCCACACACACATACACGGCAGTGCTCTAGCATGGCCACTGTCAAATGACTGAAACAAGTAAAAGAGTAAATGAGAATTATTCGTGGTAGGAAAGTAGTAAGCAGCTGTTGTAAAGTAGAACTTTAATTATTGCATTGTGTAATCAGCTCCAATCATCTAAGAAGACCCAGAAGTTGTTTTTAATCAAAAATAGGGATAAACATCTACTTTAAAATCCTGATTTTCTGTCACTGATATACTAATTTCTAATGATTCACATTATGAGGATATGCTTTGTGAATGTGTGTGTGTGTGTGTATGTATGTATGTATGTATGTATGTATGTATATGTGTGTGTGTGTGTGTGTGTGTGTCTGTGTGTGTGTGTGTGTGTGTGTGGTGTGTGTGTGTGTGTATGTATGTATGTATGTATGTATGTATGTACGTACGTACACATAGGAAAGAAGATGAGAGCCTGGTATATTCAAGGAAATGGCCTTGCTCAATATACAGAAAAGGAGTTGGTATAAACTTGATATACTGTTCCAAATTTTAAGTTATGGACACACAGATGTGTAGTGAAATCACTGGCAGTTTAAGAGAGAATGCACTGGAGCAGACATACTCTGAGTACACTGGAAAAGTATTCTCTTAGATGCCCCAATGAGTCATTAGAAGTAGCTGATAGCTTTGATATTTAGATGTAATTAGCAGAAGGATAGATTATTCTGAAAGCATAGTAGCCAGGAAAAAAAAAGATTGGAAACAGTTCAGGGTTCTACCAACACTGTTGGCAACAAAGGTTTTTTCCCTCATAGTGAAGGGCATTTTGTAAGGTGCTTGTATCAGAACTACAAAGCTGCTTGGGTTGAGAAGATTGGAAAGTAATAGAGTTAATGTGCTCCATTGAATGTGCAATATAAGTGTGCATGAATGACAAAGTACAAATGGGTTGAGAGAAAAAATGAAAAAATGGGTACAAGAGGAATCTTATGTAGCATGCATGCTGATGCATTGGTATAGTCATGTGATGAGTGTGAATGAGGGCAGCTGTATTAACAAGTACTGCTAACTTAATGTGGATACTGCTTGTGGAGGAGGGAGATTTAAGAAGACATGGGACGAAGTAATGAAGATGATCTCATAACCTTGAACCTCAAGCAGGAGCTCACAAAATCAAGATGACAAAATCAGAATGACCCAGTGCAAAGCAGGTTGGTAAAATCGATCGTATTGGATATATAGTACTGCACTCTTTGATTAATATACCCACTCTATTGACTAATATGCAAGTACAGAATTTGTTCTGCCTTATGGATTCTTAGATGGCTATTCATGTTTACAGGTGTATGCATGTATATTAATTTATTAGATAATGACCACAGAGCAGCAGGGAAAGATAGAAAATACAGAACAATTAAGTAGATATGTAGAATGTCAGTAATAAAGAGGAAGAAATACAATGAATTAGAGTGAAAGATGGGAATTGAGCCAGTGATGGATGTCATGAAGTGAACTTAGATGGAATCGCTGGGTCAAGTGCTGAAGATGGATAATAGTGAGAGGAATGATAGAAATGAGTGTGGTGAAGAACTGAGGAAGGGAAGTCCAAGTAAGCATGACTAAAAATGGAGGAGAAAACAAAGAGTAAGTGGGTGATGTAGGGAAGGTAGAAGATGTGGGAAAATGGAGGACACACAGCCATGGGTCCAGCCAGCTTAACCTTTGCTTTAACAGAAAAAACACTTGTAGTTGTTGTTATATTATGTGGCATTATAAAGTAATTTTATATTAAATTAGCCAACAAAGCCGTGAACAATATTAAAAATAATGGGACAGCTGTTGATTTTAGGAGTTTTAGTAGATTTCTTTCCTTTTAATTTCCTCTCTTAAAATGATCATAGAGCTAATGGTGCTACTGCTTCAAGACAATTACTTTGCTTCCTACAGAAAAGTGAAATTAATATAACATCAATTAGGTACACAAACCTGGTCTGACTAGATTCAATTTTCTCACCAAACTAATTTCTATTGAAATGAAATTCATTTTTACTTTCCTAATTATTTATAACTCTAATCTCCAGTTTTACTATTTGACATGAAATTTAATCAATTTAATAAAAGAAAGTGGAAGATTTTTTCTTGCCTAAATTTTTGGATGTTGTAGTTTTAATAACAACCAAAATAATGAATTTTTGATAATAAAATTTCATTTATATCTATATGTGTAATTTTATAAAACTTTTAACTCTTTCACTCCTTCTTCATATAAGAATTGGTTGTTTGTATTCTATTTCTAACCAACTTTTTTATTGTATATTTGATGATTGATAAATTTTCTAGCATCATATATCTTAAGTGAGGATGTTGATGTGAGACAAGTGTCTTGTTAAAACATCAGTGAAAAGATAATTATCACAAAACTTTTTGAATTTTTATTGTTTTGTGAAGAGACTAAAATGAATAGTGTTGGCAAAATGGCAGATGTAAAGTGTCAAGCAAAAATGTCTTGTAAGTATTGGATATATTTCTTGAGTTCAGATATTGGTATGGTTAACTTCACCTTTCAATCTTCCAAGTTTGATTAAATTACATATCACTTATGCATTAGAATTGTTTCACCAAACTAAATATCTTATCTTTAAACCTATAGCATGAGATGAAATCCAGACATTGAAAAATCTAGTAAATCTTGTAAATCTACATTCACAAAACTACACCAGATAAATAAAATGATTTTTTTTTTTCAAAAAATGAAAAAAAGTGAAAAGTAGTGAACTGAGTCAAACAAAAAAGGAAACATTATGAATATTTCAAGTATAGGGAAATAGGGAAGACAGCAATTAAGATACTGAGAAAATAAAAAAATTATTCATGTAGTGTTTCAGTGGGTTGTGGTGGTAACGGATACCAAAGTGTGTGGTCGTTAAGTAAAATTGCAGTTTTGGTTGGTCAGTTCAGATAAGATAGAGAGACAAAATAAACTAGCAAAAAGATATTACTGGATAATTCAAGATCATGGATTTCTAGCTTTGCTTCAAATAAGCTCTGCTTTCATCAGTTGAACATACCAGATGGGTACGTAAAAAGCACCATCCGATCGTGGCCATTGCCAGCCTCACCTGGCCCCCGTGCCGGTGGCACATAAAAAGCACCATCCGTCTGTGGCCTGTCTGGCACCTGTGCGGGTGGCACGTAAAAAGCACCCACTACACTCAAGGAGTGGTTGGCGTTAGGAAGGGCATCCAGCCATAGAAACACTGCCAGATCAGACTGGGCCTGATGCAGCCTTCTGGCTTCACAGACCCCAGTTGAACTGTCCAACCCATGCTAGCATGGAAGGCGGACGCTAAATGATGATGATGATGATGATGATGATATATATACAGAACACACGTTATACTTACATATATGAACGTCCATACATACATATATATGCACGTATGTACAAGGCCAGATTCAAATTGCCCGCCAACCACCTCATAAGCGCAATATGGTCAAAATAAACACGGCACTGAATATAGTGACAAATTATATAAATTTATAAATAAGGATAATATCGATATTATCAAGTGGCCAGCATGGGAATAAATACCATACAACGGTAATAATTTTTTACAACTATAAATAAGGGTATCTGAGAGACACCACCATGCCGAAATAGCAGTCAAACCCTGACTCTAAAATCCACCTTAAATGTTCATATCGCACCATGAGATAAGATAGAGAGACAAAATAAACTAGCAAAAAGATATTATTTGATAATTCAAGATCTGATTACAATGACTCTTCATATATATATATATAGATTTTTCTTACCCTGATATTTATTATATATATATATGAAGAGTCATTGTAATCAGTGAAGAGAACATATGAACTGTCAGGTTCATTGCTTTATTATTTTTGTAATTTTTAAATGATAATAATAATAATAATAATAATAATAATAATAATAATAACAATAATGAAAATACAACAACACATACATATAAAATATGGAAGGAAAATAATAGAGATATAGACTTGGATACAGCAATGAACCCTAATAAATTAGCTAACGTACGAAGATACATTCTCAACACAAAATAAATATCAGAAATAGAAATAGAACACCTAAAAGAAAACATACACCAGGAAAATGTAGATAGAAGCCACACAACAATGCCCAATAATATAAACACTGAAACTGTAAAACACGAAGACAAACGCAACATTCCCAACAAACACGATGTAAACAACGAAGGGGAGCCTAATGATTATGATAATATAAAAAATAAAATAATCAAAGAACTGAAAACCACAGAGCTCAAAATGGACCACCGACCATACCTCCCAAGAATCAAAATAAACGAAATAACAACACCTATTATAAACAGCATAAACCTAGCCGTCACTGAACTGATAGCCACTGAATAAAAAAAAAGTGATATCACTGAGCTAAATGACATAATATACGCAGCAGCCACTGCAGCCACAAAAGAAGCTGGATACTCACCCAAACCCGCCCAAACAGGAGTACCACCACCCAAACAAACCCTGTGGATAAATAACATCCAAAACAAAATTTAAAAAATTAGAAAAGACCTGTCGATTCTTAATGAAATCAGCAAACAATCAACGCTACTGAGCAACAAAAAGAGAACAAAAATACTCCGCAAATATAACATCACAGAGAAAGATTTGCCTGAAATAAAAGAAAAGCTGAAGCAAGATATCCTTGCCAAAGCACAAAGGATCCGCCGGTATGAGAAACGCCAACGCTTCTTTGAACAAAACAAAAAGTTCAACTCCAACCCCAAAAAGTTCTACCAAGAACTGGGCAAAAATAAAATAGAAGTCACTGCAGCACCAACGGCAGAAGAATTGGAAGAATTCTGGAGAGAAATATGGTCGGCGAACGAACCACCAAAAAAAAGGAGTATCAAAATAACAAACTCGGCATCTGAACAACTTTGGACCCCCATAACAACTGAAGAGGTCACCCAGGCACTGCAAATACTAAGCAACTGGAAGGCACCTGGGCATGACAAGATCCCCAACTTCTGGTTGAAATATCTAACAGGAATGCACAAAAAGCTGGCTGAAAACTTTAACAACGTACTAGCAGAGCCAGAGACAATGCCTGAATGGCTCACGAAGGGGAAAACCATCTTAATTCCCAAATCAAATGAAACAGAAAAACCAGAAAACTACAGACCAATAACCTGCCTCCCTACTATGTTCAAGGCATTTACTGCAGTGATATCACAAAGGCTGAAGAAGCACCTGGACGAAAACAAACTGTTCCCAGAAGAGCAGAAAGGATGCCGCAAAGGCTCATATGGCTGTAAAGATCAACTAATGATTAATAAAGCCATAACTGAAGACAGCCACAGAAAGAAGAAAGGCCTCAGTATGGCCTGGATTGACTACAAAAAGGCGTTTGATAGCATCCCCCACACATGGATCCTCGAAACACTAGCCATTAACAAAGTAGCACCAACAATCATAAAATTCATAGAGCACTCTATGAATAAATGGCAAACAGTCCTACACCTCCAAACAAAAGAGGGACTCATGAAAACCAAAGACATCTCTATTAGAAGAGGAATATTCCAGGGAGACACGCTCTCTCCACTCCTTTTCTGCTTGGCACTGTCACCTCTATCTGATATGCTAAATAGAACGGGATGTGGATATAAATGTTACGGCAAAATGATCAGCCACCTTTTATATATGGATGACCTAAAACTATACGCTGCAAATGACAAACAGCTGGAAACACTATTAAAGACAGTTCATGGATTTACCAAAGAAATAGATATGAAATTTGGATTAGAAAAATGTGCCAAAGTAACCATGAAAAGAGGAAAACTAGTTAAGAGTAACAACATCACACTAGATAAAACCAATGAAATAAAAGAATTAGACCAAAGCCAAACTTACAAATACTTAGGAATCCATGAACTAGATAAGACACAACACACACAAATGAAAGAGAAAATAAAAAAAGAATATTATAGACGAGTTAGATCAATACTAAACACAGAGCTCAATGCTAAAAACAAGATAATAGGTATCAACACTTTAGCTGTCCCAGTTATAAGTTACAGCTACAATATCCTTAACTGGACACGAAATGAACTGACCAAAATAGATAGGAAAACAAGAAAAATAATGACAGGATCTAGGATGCATCACCCAAAATCTGACGTAGAAAGACTATATATACAACGTATAGAAGGTGGTAGAGGCCTTATACAGCTGGAAAACTACTATAAAATAACCACCATAGGACTGCAAAAATATCTACTTCAGAAGGAAGGAAAACTGATCCAGATAGCGGCAAAACACGAGCAAAACAAAAAACTGTTCTCAGTATTTAAGGAAGCTGACAAATACAAACAAGAAATCATACCACCTAATAAACATGAAGAAGAAGAAGAAGAAGATGAAGAAACAACAAAAGCTATAAAACAAATGAAATCCAAACTAAAAATAGAACAGCAACGAACCATGATAAAACGATGGCAAGAAAAGCCCCTTCATGGTAAATACTGGACTAAACTAAACGCAAAAGAAATAGACAAAGAAAAATCCCAGCAATGGTTGAGAAGCTCAGGACTCAAAGCAGAAACAGAGGGATTTTTAATTGCAGCACAAGACCAAAGCCTCCCCACCAGAAATTACCAAAAACATGTAATGAAAAGAAATATTACAAGTAACTGCAGAATATGTGGAGATGGACAAGAAACAATAAATCATATTATCTCTAGCTGCCCAGTCCTGGCTAAGAAGGAATATATTCACAGATATGACAGAGTTGGAACCTACATACATTGGAAGCTATGCCAACATTATGGAATAACAACAGAAAAAAGATGGTATAGGCACACACCAGAAAAGGTCACAGAAAACGAGAAAGCAACCATACTCTGGGATATGCCGATACACACAGATAGAGAAATTAAGGCCAACAGACCAGATATAGTTGTCAGAGATCATGAAGAAAGAAAATGCTTTCTAATTGATGTATCAATACCGGCTGATGACAACGTGTCTCTAAAAGAAATGGAGAAACTCTCAAAATACAAAGACCTGGAAATAGAGGTAACTAGAATGTGGAACCTGAAAACAGAAACAATTCCTATCATAGTAGGTGCATTAGGCATGATAAAAAAATATTCAGACAAATACATAACAAAAACACCAGGACTTACAAACACATATAACATACAGAAAATTGCACTACTAGGCACTGCACACATCCTACGCAGAACACTTTCCATACAATAACCATCAGAGCATCACAACAAATCACAGCACATACCCAAGGCACACAGAGCTGTGCCCGGTAGTGAAGTGAAAGCACGCTATAAAAATAAAACTACTGAATAATAATAATAATAATAATGATAATAATAAATTATATGTACACACACACACACACGCACGTATGTATTAATATTTATTCAGTACAGTATTATAGATCCATTTATGCTGATTTACAAATCAGGGTTATACATCAGGGCTAGGAGAAAGCCCTAAAAATCCTGACACTTATAAGAAGGGCTGATATGAAATATACAGCAACAGCTCTCCCCACATCACCATACTCTTCATACCAGCTCTTTTCAACTACACACCAGGATCTTTAACTTTTGTTTGTGAAACTGATTGGTAAATCAGCTGAACTGAATTTGTAATAGTGTCATCATCCTTGCCCATGTTCAGATGAAGAAGGCTTCAGTTTATTCTCTCCCACCAACCACAATCTGATGTGTTCCTCATCTATGTTTGGGTGCCAAAGAATTTAACAAAGTCTTCATTCCAACTTCTGTTTGGTCTTCCCCTCCTTCTTTTTTCTGAACATAGTGTCCACTCTGTTAATTTGGTATCCCATCTATTTTCCTTTCTTCTAAACACATATCCTACGAAAGACCATTTCAGAGTTTTTATTTTCCAGAAAATATCCATTCAACCTGTTACTTCTTCACTTATCCATTTTATTAATCTTCAACATAGAATGAGAAATGAAATTAATCACATAATGTCAAGCAACCCAAATATAGTTCAGAATGTGGTGGCTCTCAACAAAGGGAACATTGGAAGTGACCATAGACTTGTCAAATGCAAAATACAAATAAATACAACTAAAGAAAGGAACGGCAAAGTAAAGAAAGCATAGAGAATTTGTATGGAAGACATCATACCAAAAGTCTCAGAATTCCAGTTAGCCTTGAAAAATAGATTTGATATACATTGGGACAAGTAACAATACTGAGGAGCTAATGAATATTATAACTGAGACATATGGTTTCAGGTTCAGTCCTACTGTGTGGCACCTTGGGCAAGTGTTTTCTACTATAACATTGAGCCAACCAAAACCTTGCAAATGGATTTGGCAGATGGAAACTGAAAGAAGCCCATTGTATATATACGTGAGTGTGTGTGTGTGAATGTATGTGTGTATATAATGTCTCGACCTTGAGGGATTGCCATAGTATGTGCCTATATATATGTGTATGTGTGTGGTTTTACTGTCTTCTTGTCTTGACTTCACACGATCATTCTAAAATGTGTGTCACTATCATGCAAGTGATAGCCTTTATTTACAATCTTCTGTGAGAATATGTTTGATTGTAGGGAAAGATTACCTTACTTAGGAACAGGTGCAACTTGGTACAGGAAGGGTATCTGGCCATAGAAAATCTGCTTCAAAAATTTCTGTCTGACTCATGCAAACATAGAAGGGTGGATGTTAAATGAGGATGATGACAATGATGATGATACACACACATGCATGTGTGTGCACACACACACACACACATACACACACACATACACACACACATACACACTTCTGTCTTCCTGATAGTATTATCATATATATTTCATTACACTTACAAAAAACAAATCCGCTTTGGTTGTTGTGATAAAGAGAATTATCTCTTTGTACATTATGACTGCTTGCAGCCTAAAGAACTGATAATGGAAATACTAATTAATTAATTAATTAATTACTCGATTGATTAATTAATTAATGCCTACCTAGCTAACAATATGAATAGGTGTAATAATGACATAAGAATACATCTGTCTGTATAAATAAATGCATTAGTATGTTTAGACATAATAGGGCTGAATGATTAAGAAATTCACTTTGCAATCATGAGCTTCACAGTTCAATCCCAGTGTATGTCATCTTGGGTGAGTGTCTTACTAGCCTCAGATTAACTGAAGTGTTGAGCGAAACTGGAGAAGCAGAAACTATAGAAATTCTTAAATTGAACTACATCTGCCAATGTGTAAATGACTTTACGAGTTGCTGGTCTTATTTCACCCTTCCATTTGGACTCTTTGAGCACCTTTCAGATTCCATTCTGTTGTAAGCATTTCATGTATATATATACATGTTTTCTGATTATCATATTTTTTTCTCTTTGTTGGCTTATATAATGTTTCTATTTTTTTTTTCACCTTGTATTTCTGTTTTGTATAGATGAAATTTTTACTTTTCTACATGAACTTGGTGACATCTCTATATTGCTATCCATTAGAGTTTCATATTCCAAAATGTTTCGTGTCTTTAATGTTAGAACTGACTGCTGTAATAATGCTGAAATTTTTGAGAAAATGAAATATTTATATAATCTGCCAAAAGTGTTTAGTCAACCATTGTCAGATTTGGTATTATAGTGTTAGCCATTGGAAAAATTAAATTATTTCAAGCTTAGAAAATAGTGAAAGAGATAAAAGCTTTTGTTTTTGAAGTCCACTGGGAAATGAGCCTTCCAATTGGCTATTGCCATTGCATGATTTCAACATTTCTCTTTTCCCATAACCATTCATCACTTGTGTTAAATATCTTTTTCATCGATAGTTGCAATTCCTCGATTTTATGCTGGGTGAGAAATGAGATTGTATGGCTTTCATATCTTTCTCAAGGGAACAGCAATATCCATTCTCTGATTCATTGTATTTGTAAGACTGATGCATGTCTCTGGTGTTTCTAGTGTAAACTTGATGAGATATGAGACTTTCTCTGGGTGGGACACAAGTCTACTAAATGTAATTTTTCCCATTTTAGGAAATGATTGGAGTTCTGCAATTTTTATGGTGAAAATTCCACCCACTGACAGTAATAGTAACAGAATATGAACCATTAATTTCTCAGCTAATATTTCTTCTTACTTAAATCATAAAAATAGAATCAGTCTAGTTAATTTAAGGACAAAATTTTAAATCTAACTCAAGAGAAGCAATTTTGTTCATATTTTAAGTTTAACCTTGAGAGATTTGTAGGTTATTATCATAACGAATATGGTAACAAATTGACTGAATTTTGGATACCATATTTAGTTGGAGTGTGGGTGATGTCTTTCTGTCTTTCTTCTTATGATTAACACGGTGTCCTTTGTTATATAATAGTCAGTCAATGTTAAATTTTCTAAAGTTTATAATTAGCGAGTTTAGAACACTGAAGATGGTTTATAGAGTATGAAACTAGATGCATTAAACTATTTAGTATCATTCTTCTGAGTTTAAAATTTATGTCCATAACCTTTAACTTCATTTCTTTGATTTGATTAAGCTGTATAGGCCCCACCCCACTGCAATAGAATGCCACCCCTTCTACAAAGAGTGTTGACTCTGATTCTATATAATTTTGTTATATATCTTTTAACTATTTGTCACATCTCCAACTATTTATTCGTCAATGGCAGGAGGCTGAATAGGCTAATAGATTAAACAGACTACCTAATAATAATCAACTGTTTTTTGTCAGAATTTGAAATGCTAAGTTTTAGTTTATTAGTATAAAACAAAAGTTGTTGGCTGGAATTCTGCCAATGAGAGCAATACAAAATAACAAAAGAATTAAAACTTAGAAAGTTTGGTCAGGTAATTGATATATAGTTTGATAAATCTAATTTGTACAACAATGCTTTCTTTCCAATAAACAGTTTTACTTGCTTTTGTTACATTGCTTTCTCAATATTTGGTTTTCATACCACCTCTAACCTTGCCAGGGAACATATGTCACATGTTAACCAGGATAAAAGATGAAAAGCCAAAATTGATCACATGTGACCTTGCAGTTTACAATGTTCTCATATTACCTCCAGCAGGAACCATTCTTCTTTCAAAGTGATGTATAATATTCATCCCTGATTAGATAGAGCATGGCAAAATGAATATTTTACAACAAAAGATACTTTCAAAAGACGCAGATAAGATTCCTTTTTAAATAACCAGTTTTACATTATATTCAAGGAGAAGCAGCATTAATCTCCTTCAGTTCTAGTGATTGTATTTGATTTATAGGAAAATCAAAAGTCAATCAAACAGGAAAATACAGCCATTGATATTTTACTTCATCAAAGTAGTCATTTACCAAAACTTTTATAATGGAGGTAAACTAAATCGTAAAAAAAGAAAGTCAAAAGCCTCACTGGCACAATTTCAAGTTAGCTTTACTCCATTTCTGTCTTGCAAAATACCCTATTCCGTGAATACTTAGAAGACTAAATTTTGACATTTCCCACATAAATATCTCGCTTTCTAAAATTACACACTTGTGACAAAACAGAATAAATTCTAGAAGATAAATATTTTAAAAGTTCTCCATAAAGAATCTGGCAACTTCTAAACCAGAAACTTGTATGCACTTTTTATTAGTACCAGAGTTAAGAATATTAACTTTTACCACTGTACTGCAGAGATATTTCACTAGTTGTATTCTCTTTACTCTTTTACTTGTTTCAGTCATTAGACTGCGGCCATGCTGGAGCACCGCCTTTAGTCGAGCAAATCGACCCCGGGGCTTATTCTTTGTAAGCCCAGTACTTATTTTATTGGTCTCTTTTGCCGAACCGCTAAGTGACGGGGATGTAAACACACCAGCATCGGTTGTCAAGCAATGCTAGGGGGACAAACACAGACACACAAACATACACACACACACTTATATATATATACATATATACGACAGGCTTCTTTCAGTTTCCGTCTACCAAATCCACTTTGGTCGGCCCGGGGCTATAGCAGAAGACACTTGCCCAAGATGCCATGCAGTGGGACTGAACCCGGAACCATGTGGTTGGTTAGCAAGCTACTTACCACACAGCCACTCCTGCGCCTAAGAAATTATCAAATGGGCGAAATGGGTGCTACAAAGGATGTTACAAATGGCCCTAAATGTGAAATGGTAACATTATCTGACAAATGAATACCTTTATGGAGATATTTGTTGTTGTTTTTTCTTCAATTTCTGCAATTTCAACCAATCAATGACCGTCTATTGAGGTGTAAACATTCTGTGCCGTATGAATATTCCCTCGTTTAAGAAACAGATTTACATTTCTGAAGAAAAAAAGATACCCTTCCCCCCACCCCTAATCCTAACCTTAACCCTAACTAACCCTAACCCTAAGACAGATTGAAATGCAATAGATCGATACTAGGGTCATAATTATGGGTGACAATTTCATATGACAACGCTAGAAAAAACTGCCGTTCAAACCAAAAAGATCCCTATTTTATTGGTCATTTTAAACTTCACTCTGAAATGGGAGATCTGCGTGTATGCAGGTTTCCCTCTCCCTGCCACTGACCCCTTTTCACTTACCCTTGTCAGTTACCCCCCCACACACACACACACACCAAGGACTCTCATATTCATCTCATACCGATGCTACTGGCAGAGAAATATAATATCTTGCAGTCTTCAACTTTCTAAAGTAAGTAGTTTCATCCCCTACACAGGAGAAGTGATACATAGACTCTTCAACACACTTGATTTCTTACCAACTCTGAAATTCAATCTCTAACAGATTATAATCATCTCTGCACTTATCTGACCATCCAGTCACTGCCTTACTGAAAGTAACTACCACACATTTCAAAATATTTTACTTTTACTCTATAGATTTTTACCTTCATTGAACAGCCTTAGACTTTTGTTGTGATCGATTGATTAGTTTTGTACTTAATTTACTATAAATATATGTGTGCATGTCTCTCTCTCTCTCTCAATTTATATATATATATATATATATATATATATATATATTACTCTTTTACTCTTTTACTTGTTTCAGTCATTTGACTGCGGCCATGCTGGAGCACCGCCTTTAATCGAGCAACTCGACCCCGGGACTTATTCTTTTGTAAGCCCAGTACTTATTCTACCGGTCTCATTTGCCGAACCGCTAAGTAATGGGGACTTAAACACACCAGCATCGGTTGTCAAGCAATGCTAGTCGGACAAACACAGACACACAAACACACATGCGTCTACCAAATCCACTCACAAGGCTTTGGTCGGCCCGAGGCTATAGTAGATGACACTTGCCCAAGGTGCCACGCAGTGGGACTGAACCCAGAACCATGTGATTGGTAAACAAGCTACTTACCACACACCCACTCCTACGCCTATGTATATATATATATATATATATATATATATATATATGCACACAATTTCTTAAAGCCTCTTTTACATGGAAAAGTATCTTACATATACATATATAAAGTTCACACCATGCCAAAACATGTTAATTCCTTTTCCATCATTGTCGATGTGAAGTGCATCAGATTTTTTTTGTTTCTATTGACATTTAGATAACTGTTTTTATATATATGAGGAAATGAGCAACAGAGGACCATTTAGAATTCCAATGACAATTCAGAGATGACATCAAACAACTTTTAACTTTCACTGCCAACACTTGTCAACAAATTGACCAGAAAGCATCTTTTATGCTGATTTCAAAACTGTCTTTCGTTTTGTAGTAGCATGTGTACTTTTGCAATGAGACCAATTGAGTTTTTAGTATAATAACTGTCAGAATCCTTAGAACATCAGAATAAATGCCTTTTGATATTTCTTCCAGCTTTTTACATTCTGTGTTCAAATTCTACCAAAGTCAACCTTGTTTTTCATCTTTTCACGGCCTCTAAAATAAGATATCAGTCAAGTACTGAAACTAATGTACTTGATTAACATTCCTTCCTTCAAATTGCTGGCTTTGTGCCTAAATTAGAAACAATTAATTATCAGAGACGGAAGCAGTATTCCTACTAAATGGTAATCTTCATGGTCAGTTGAATACAAATGTCTTGTTAGAACACTGACAACCATGTTATTACCTTTGAGTAATCCTCTTATATAACCATTTGGTGTATAATAACGTGCTCATAGATCATAGCTGAAGAGAATCGTCTGTCATGGGTGCTGTATCACATAATTTCGTTCTACCGGAAACTACCAGTGGGAAGTGTCATGCCACTGCATGCCAGTCAAATCTCAGTAAACTGATATATTGAATATCAGGCATCTTTTCAAACACTCATATAGCAAATAACCAGCAAGCTTACTGAAAATTAATTTTTAGAAGCAATTATTGTATGGGAAATATTTTGTATTTTACAGAATATAAATCTCATTTTTATGAGACACAACTGGAAACAGGGCAGTTACATGTTGTATGGCTTTTATTTTTAAAATGACATGCAGTGATTTAAATACCAGTGATGTGGAGGAAGTCAAGCAGGAAGTTATTTGAAGTCAAGGGTATTTTACTTAATCCTCTAAGTTGCTTTCACAGCTACTCTCCAGTTTCAAGGTTTCCTTCACTTATAAAATACCAACTCATTTGGCACTTCAATGTTTATTTCTAAAAATGTTTTTACTACCCTTTATATTTTTAAATGTAATTTAGGCATTTGTTCCAACTATCTACAGAGAAACAAATGAGAGAATTGAGTTGTAAAATATAAAACCTTGTAGTAAAGAAGTGTGTTAAAATGGATGGAGACTTTGGCAGCTAGATGTTACAAACATCTTTCTTTTTTCAGAAGAACTATAATGCAACATCTCAAACAAGGAAATCTAATTTGGGACTCATAATTCAGCAGGTAATGTGATATTTGTTGAAAATAGGAAAACAAAACAACCAAATGATACCAGATTCAAGAAATACCATTAAAAAATAGAATTTAAGATATTTACTTCATTTTTAATACTATACAACCTAAAGCAAATGGAATAGGAGCATAATGACTAACATTATCAGAGTTTATGTTTTAGATAGGACGGATATATATTCAACAAAAACAAACCAGTTCATGACTGGTACCTAGTCTTCCAACGCAAGTGGGAATAAAATAGAAATGGCACTCAGTGATATTTGAGTTTAGAATGTAACGGAGATGAATCTATAAAGTGGAAAATATTTCATCCACTGCTCTGAGAACTCTGCTACTTCAATGTCCTTATATGCCAAAAACATAATAATATCAGACAAGTCAATAATATCAGAAAGCATGGAGCTTAAGAATTCGGTCAGTCAGCAAGAGGATAAACTATTTCAAAATGGGCACAACAAATTTCCAGAGTGGAAAATTTCTCAGGAATATTTGTTTGAAGGAGGGGTTGTGTGTGTGTGTGTGTGTGTGTGTGTGTGTGTGTGTGCATGTGCGTGCATGCGTGCGTGCATGCATGCGTGCGTGTGTGTGTGTGTGATTCACAGTAAATACTACAAGAAAATACAGTTTACTGTTACAAGTAGTTTCAATCCTAAAAATAACATTTACAAATCATTTGATATTTTGCTTTACTTCTTAAATGTTCTCTGGTTAGGAAAATAAAACCATCACTGACATCAATATCATCTTACAGTAGACAAGTATATCATTTTCACTATCTGCCATTGATTTATGCCATATTCCTTACAGAATTCAGTTCTATATTTAAGAGATGAAGTATTGTTTACATTATTTACATTTGACGGATATTTGTTCTCATCTTGTTTGTTGTTAACACGATGTTTCGGCTGATATACCCTCCAGCCTTCATCAGGTGTCTTGGGAAAATTTTGAACCTGGGTTCTCATTCCTAAGTTATTTTTCGATGTTATTATTCAAGTTGCTACCTGGAATCAAACTCGGAATATTGGGGTTAGTAGACCACACTCCGAGCCGCTATGCCATATACCCGTGGGCAATTATGGAGTGAATTTTAGGGCTTATAAATCTAATATTTTCCTGTCTTTCCTTAATACTGGTTACCATATGCTATTCATATCTGCACTCGGTCTGCTTAGGAGGTTGTTGTGTCCTAGCATATGTACTGCTTCTTTTAGTTTTCGTATTTTCCAATGGTGTTCTCTGTCTATTATTTTAACTTCCTCTCACAGAGAGAAGTGGTCTCCGTCTTTCCATACATGATCAGCTATACCCGATTTATCAATATCTCCTTGTGTCACAGCTTTGTGATGTTTGTCAACCCTTATTTTGATGGGGGAACATGTTTTGCCTTTGTATAACCTACCACAGCTGCATGGGATGGGGTACGCAGCCCATATGGCATCAGGACAGTATTCAGGAGTAATACAACACTTCACAAATATCTCCTTCCAGTAAAACCACCAATAAAGAGAATATGACCAAAGACTGTGTGTACTCCATCCCATGCAGCTGTTGTAGGTTATACAAAGGCAAAACATGCTCCCCCATCAAAATAAGGGTTGACAGACATCACAAAGCTGTGACACAAGGGGATATTAATAAATCGAGTATAGCTGATCATGTATGGAAAAATGGAGACAACCTCCTCCTGTGGGATGAAGTTAAAATAATAGACAGAGAACATCATTGGAAAATACGAAAACTAAAAGAAGCAGCACATACGCTAGGACACAACAACCTCCTAATCAGACTGAGTGCAGATATGAATAGCATATGGGAACCAGTATTAAGGAAGGACAGGAAAATTTTAGATTTATAAGCCCTAAAATTCACTCCATAATTGCCCATGAGCATATGGCATAGTGGTTAAGAGTGCAGTCTACTAACCCCAAAATTCCGAGTTTGATTCCAGACAGTGATCTGAATAATAATGATAATGATAATAATAATAATAATAACAACATCAAAAAAATAACTTAGGAATGAGAACCTATGTTCGAAATTTCTCCAAGACACCTGATGAAAGCTGAAATGTTCTGTTAACAACAAACAAGATGAGGACAAATATCCATCAAATGTAAATAATGTTCCTTACAGAATTGTTTTCCAATTTTCCTTGATATCTTTTAACTAAAACCAGGCCTTATAAAGGAAATGGGACAAAGGCAGAATATTTTTAATGCCATACCATTGATTTGTAATTTAAGCATCGGGTAGAAATCGTGGGGGAAGATATTGTTGATGATTTCAACTCCAGCATTTAACTGATACATTATCTACCTCTGTATGAGGAAGGAAATTCCTGAGGGCTGATATGTTGAGGAGAAAGGACTGCATGCAGAGGTCAGACACAACATAGGTGATGAAAGCAGGATAGGCAAGCAAATTGGGAGAATTTGAGCAGAAATGGCTTGGGACCAGCCAGCTCTACTCAGAAACTATTATAGTTATCAATGAAATAAAGAACAGTAGAAAGCAGGAATGGCAAAGAGCAAGAGGCAGTAGCAGAAATGAGAAAATGGTGAACTAAAGGCTTTGTAGTAATTAATTATATCTCTAAGAGAAAATCATGCTACAGGTAACATTCCTTTTCGTAATTTCAGGATCATCAAAATAAATAGCATCAATACACTGGAATCACTTTAGATGATTTATTCCTTCTCTACACAATTGGGCCCTTATGTCAAAGCTAAAAATCAATATTTATTCATGTCATTGAAAAATTATAGGAGTCTGAACATTTTTCTGAGTAGCATAAATCACAAATAACTACCCGAAATAATTTCCCGTTACACAGCAACATATTTTATTCAATGATATGAGCCTTTCTGTTTTAATCCAAGAAAATTAAGTATCATAACCTATAAAATTGAAAATGATACCCCAAAACATGACAGCTGAGAGGAAGTTTTAGTGCAAAGATATGAGATGCACTTACAAGTTCATAAATACAATAAACTATTCAAAGAAATCTGAGAAACTGTAAGTCAATGCCTGAAGGAAAAAACATGGAAACTAAGTGGTGACAGTTATTAAAAGATAAAAATAATTGTAAAAAAAAAAAAAAAGATGTAAGGTATGTTAGTATGCCATGAAAAGAAATATCTTAGACTTAGTGAATGCTTCATTGAAGAGCAACTCTTTGATGACAACCCCTGCCAAAACTAAGAGAAACTTTTTCTCATGCTTTTTAATCATGTCTTGACACAGACCTCAACTAGTTTCTTTCAATTCTAGTGATTCTATTTCATTTCATGGCTACAAGCAAAATCCAGGCTTGATTAATCTTAATTAGGAAGTTAAATCAAACAAAAACTGAGCAAAAAAAAATCAAATAAAGGATGTATTTATTTTAAATTTGTAAAAAGTTAATTATAAAAATTAATTTTTTGTTGAAATTTTTTTTTTCCTTTTTTTTCTAGTGCCCTATAATTTCGATGTTTCAAAATAATATTCCAATTCTATCAAATTTAAAGTTAGCAGAAACCAAATTACTTATTTAGCATTATCAAACAGTCCCTCGGCTCTTTAGAATTGGTAAATACTAGTATTCATACTTAAATACAAAAAGTACCACTATTTATTTTATTTTTATATTTCTATTATACTCAAAACAATAACAAGATCCCAGCTAAGGCCAATTCTTAGAATAAAACTAGGCTTGTAAATACAACAAATGGCATAAAAGTCCGCACATAACAGAGAGACATGTTATTTTACATTAAACATGTTTTAGGAGGGAACACAATAAAAAAAAAGCAGATCAACATTTCTACTACTCAAAGACTCCAGTGAATCCATTAAGCATTTAACAAGATATTATATATATATATATATATATATATAATATATATATATATATATACATACACACACACACACACACACACACACACACACACACACACATATATATCATCACTGTCATCGTTAAGCATCCGCTTTCCATGTTGTCATTGGTTGGACGGTTTGACTGAGGACTGGCAAGCCAGAAGGCTGCACCAGGCTCCAATCTGATCTGGCAAGGTTTCTACAGCTGAATGCCCTTCCTATATATATATATATATACACACTCACACATACATATATATACACTATATATATATACATATATATATATACACACATATATATATATACACATATATGTATATAAAGCTTGCTTTAACACATGTATCTGCCATTTTCACTGTTGATTCTTTCACTTTGGAAAGTCAACATATTGAAGGACTATTACTACTTTTTGTATATTTGTATGTATAGACAGACATATAGGTGAATATATATATATGTATATGTATGTATATATGTGTATATATATATATGTGTGCATCTCATATCTTTGCACTAAAACTTCCTCTCAGCTGTCATGTTTTGGGGTATCATTTTCAATTTTATAGGTTATGATACTTAATTTTCTTGGATTAAAACAGAAAGGCTCTTGAATAGAAAAGAACAACTCCACACAGTACATGTAATATTAATGTTAAATTGAATCAAGTTTCTTAGTGGTTCCATGAAAGATTTTAGAGAATTGGCTTCATATATTTTCTCTAAAATTACGGTCTAAAAAAATTGTTTGCAAATGGCATTCATGAATGTTTCAAATAAACAAAGCTTTATCAATTTTCATAATTGTAGAGTTTTTCTTAATATTAGAGAATTAAAATTAAAAGTTTTCTAGTTCAACTTCACAAACATTTACAAAGAAATAATACAGAAAGAAATCTGAAGAAGAAAATTTCATAATGAATTTTACATCCAGTGATTTGAGAGAATTAATAAAAACAAACGTAAAAGGTAAATGGTTTATTTTGGTTTAGCAATGAAAGAATTGTCTTCTAAATGATAAAATATTTGATAAATTTCAGGAAAACAGATGTTAAATCATGATGGTGGTGGTGGTGGTGGTGGTGGTGGTGACAATGATTTCAATTGTTATTGATTAAGGAAAAAACAAACACCCTTGTGTCTCTCTGTTGAGATATATGATCTAAATGTAAACCAGTTCCTTATTTTCTTGTCTATTTATTGATTATTTGTTGATTGCTTTTAATAAAATAGATAAATAATCAAAAGAAATTTTATCTTAATTGAAATGGAAGTATTTTAAACAATGTGTCCATAATACTCATAAAGTAGTTAGGAATGCATAGCGAGATAGTAAAATTAATCAACATTGTTTAGAAACTAAAGGGAATAAGGGTATTGGAAAACAATACATAGTTATTTATTTATTTATTTATTGACTTCTTTATCTATTATGAAAATAAATCAATCTCTTTTATTTCTTATTATTTAAAAATAGAAGACAACCTGGTAAATAGGACTTGCATTCTTTTTCTTTGTGTAGTGGTAGTCGGGAACACAAGTATACCATCCTGATATTTGAATATCTCTTTTTAAGTACTGCCACTTGTGACATTAAAATCTCAAGGTAGCACAACAGCTAAATGGGTATTTTGAACATCTTAACAAGAAAGTGGTTTGTTCAGTTTATCTGAAATACTTTAAGTGATGCACAATTCAAATAAAGCAAATGATTGTTTTGAATATTTCTAATATTATAAATTATGTCATATATTGTATTCTATGAAATAAAGCAAACAATAAGATTTTCATAAGTGGTGTTGGGCCTTTCATCAAATGTTGCTATGGTAGCTGTTGAGTAAGTGAATGAAAATATATTTCTCAGGCTGTGTGCAGAAGTATCTAACAACACTCACAAGCAATTTTATTATTTTATTATTGCACACAGAATTTCAATTGTGTTGGTATTTTACAAATAACACCAGTAATTACAGACTGGGAGAGATGGAAAAACTGTGCTGCATTCAAAACAGTCAATTATGAGCTATTGTGTGAATATTTAGTTTGGTCTTTCCAAGAACTTGGAGATGTCTTCACAGATGACCCTGGCAAGTATGGAGGTACGTTTCACTCAGCTGCCTTCCAACACTCTGCCCGGCAAAAGTAAGATGATGAATGAGTCAACCAGTCTCAACACTGTACAAAGAGTTTAGGAGCCAAAAGTGGCTCTTATATAGGGCACGAAGAGAAAATTCTAGAAAACTAAATCACACAATGGCTTGATGCTAACTGACTGCTTAAGAGACCAATCAAAACTACTGAGCTTTGCTCATGATGTTTGATCAGCTGCCTAGTAATTTGGTTTTGAATTATTTCTACAAGTAGCTTCCTCCCACTTCTTTCCATGAAACGTAAAAGAAAAAACAAAAACATAGACAAGAAAAAGACAAAAAAGACAATAAAAGACAAAGCCAAAAAAAAATGAGTGGAAATTGAACTGGTGGGTGTGTTAAATATATTAAGGCAATATGACTCGCCTCAGACACAACTAAATAAAAAGAGAATTTACATGAAAAGAGAATAGTGCATGTAGACATCAGTAAACTCTAAATTTTAAAAACTAACTGGCAATACAGCAAACAAGCAAATATTGGAATACAAAAGCCAAATGGCATGTAACAAAATGAAAGCGAATAAAACATTGTCCATATGTGCAAAATTGTGTGAAATACATGTAAATAGATAAAAAGATCATACAATGTCTTTCTCAGAAATGAAAGTTATGAGAATCATACAGTGTTTGTGGTGTAGTTGTGTAGGTTGAAGAAAACAGTTAGAGAGGTGCTGGGTGCACCTGAGTCATTTATAACTTATTTCTATATTTTTAAGATGACTGTGGCAAGCTCTTATAGAGGAGAGTAGCTGGCTGGAAGTGTGGCATGGTGTGTGTTCCTTCTGTGTGAAAATGCTAAGGAAATGTGGCATGCATGTAATTGCTTCAGACGGAGAATACTTTTAAAGGTGATAAAAGTGTAAACATGTAAAACTAGGTGAATAAAATAATATTTCAAAATTTCATATTCTTTTGGGTTACTCCTAGTAGATATACGAACAGTTAACTATGAAATTATAAAAACAAATGAGGCAGGCAAACCAAAGGCTCTCTTGATGATTAGTTGCCAGGCTAGAAATAACTATCAAATCAGTAACCATTTTACACCTTACAGTCTTAAAATCATCATTATCATCATCATCATCATTTAACATCCGCTTTCCATGCTAGCATGGGTTGGACGATTTGACTGAGGTCTGGCGAACCAGACTCCAATCTGATCTGGCAGAGTTTCTACAGCTGGATGCCCTTTCTAATGCCAACCACTCCGAGAGTATAGTGGGTGCTTTTACATGCAACCAGCACGAGGGCCAGTTTCGTGGTATTGGCAATGGCCTCATCCAAATGGTGCTTTTTACGTGCCACCTACACAGGAGCCAGTCCAACAGCACTGGCGACATCCTCGCTTGAATGTTTCTCATGCCGCCTGCACAAGTACTAGTAAGGCGACGCGGTAACGATCATGCTCGAATGGTGTGTTTAACGTGATAAGATGGATATATTAGACAGTAAACTTGATATACAAAACAGCAAGGATGGTCAACAGTGCAATGTCTTTGGTCATAACTTTGTTTAAGCAGGTATGACCTTGAACTAAACAACAAATGATCTCTAGTGAATCAAATCTGGCTTGTTATAGCTGTTTGCCCCATGTAATCTCCAATTCATAAAAGGTATTCTAGCCATAATCGTCTTATTTTCTTCAGATATTATAATATCTGGACTATTTTATCGTATCCATTTTCAAAAGTGGTAGGGAATGATTCGTGGGATATTTTCCTCCTATAGCTCATAGGTCACACAAACACAGTCTGCTTATGTTGGCTCCTAATTTAACATATGGTTTTGATCACTGGCTGAGACCAGCTCATATCCTTTCGTGCAGACCATCAATGTCATTTGGCAATGCATAAATATCTCAGTTTCACATTCAGAATCATGATCAACAAAAAGGGATTTTGCATTTGACCAGTATTCAGCTACAAAAATACTTGTATGTTGCAGAGCTTTTCATTTTGCATTTGACGACTATTAAGCTGTTATGTTGCAGAGCTTTTGTCCAAAATCTTAACTATGTCATACAATGAGTTACTTTCTCATGACACAACATTATACTTATATGTGACACTCAACACATAATTTTCTCCAAATCAGCAATCCAAAGTACGTTGGGAGAAAGATTCTTCGGAAACGAAATAAGTCCACTGTTTATCAATATCCATTTTTATATTTATTAACATTAAATTCAACTTAAAACTGGTTCCTGTGATTGTTTCATTCTGCTATTCACTAAAAAGGAAACTGAAAAACATAAACTCACTTTCTTATCCAACTATATTTTCAATCAGCATAGAGCATAAAGAAACCAAACATTTATGTCTACAATCTAATGTACAGAACACTTAAGTCTGTTGATTTTCATATCTCCAGTTTCAGTAGTCACATTTGTTAGTGAGAAATAGTTTTATAAAGAAATATCCACCATCAAGAAAATATACCTAGCATGAAAAAGTTATATCACAGAAATAATCTAAGTCATTTTAAACATAGCATTCTCCTGCTCATAGAAATGGTTTCCCAGGGCTGCAAAAAGACTTTAAGATTGACTTTATATTATAGGTAAGAAGGCGATTATAACCAGATACAAAGAGAAAACCTTGAAGAAAATATCTATGTATATGAGCTGTATCAGTTTAACTATGTACTAATACAGAACTGTGTGTGTGTGTGTGTGTGTGAGTGTATATGTGGTGAGTGTGCATGTGTGTGTGCGTCTGTGTGTGTATGTGATTATGCATATCTTTAGGAAGACTTCTAAATTCAGTCATTGCCCTTGCAGTAAAATGTTCATACCATATGATATGATGATAAGAATATATCATCAGATGAAAGGAAGCCTCCATACAAAAGTGTGCAAAGATAATTATGAAGCTATCAGTTAAGAATAAGAATTTTATATCCATCTTTCTCAACCTGAAACTTTATGTCTATTTACTGAATGTTCTGTGTGAATCTCTCTTTCTCCGCATGTGTGTGTGTACAGCATCAAACCGATACATCCCTTGTACATGTCCTGTTGTCTGTTAATTTTACTATTCATTTATTTGAATTGACTATATATATGTGTGTGTATGTTTATGTATGCATCTATGTGATAGTGATGGAGTGGGTGTTGTAGGTATACACTTAGTGGAAATGTGGATAGACAAGGCAATTGAGGTAGTTTTGTTTGTTCCTTCTCAAGCCATGCCTGGCTCATAAGGGCCGGTTTCCCGGTTCCTTGGCGTATAGGTTCCCCCACCTGGATGGGACGCCAGTCCATCGCAGGTGAGCTGCAAGAGTGAGAGAAAGTTGTAGTGAAAGAGTCAGCAGAAGTTCGCCATTACCTTCTGCCAGAGCCGCATGGAGCTTAGGTGTTTCACTCATAAACACACACATTGCCCGGTCAGAGATTCGAACCCACGATCCCTTGACCGCAAGTCTGCTGCTCTAACCACTAGGCGATGTGCCTCCACAATTGAGGTAGTCAGAGTGTGTGATAGGGTTCTTAAGTTGAAACTTATTCTAGATGGATTAACAATTACATTTATCTCTGCATATGCTTCAAAGGCTGGATTGGCTGATGATCTGAAGGACCAATTCCATAAGGTCCTTTTACAGACTCCGTCAATGACAAACGACAGAGACTTTGTTAATGTGGCCAGTGACTTTAATGAACATGTTGGACAGCATTCTCATGGATTCCATTGTCTACATGGTAGTTCTGGCTTTGGCACCAAGAAGGGGAAAGGTAGAAGGCTACTTGAGTTCTGTGATGCAAATGATCTTATGATTTGCAGCACTAACTTTAGAAAGCCAGCTAGCCACCTAATTACTAATGAGTCTGGTGAGAATATAAGCCAGGTTGTTTACCTTCTCACTAGGCAAGGAGACAGGCTTGATATTGGCTCATCTAGGATCTTGGACAGCAAGTGGTCAAGTTGTTTCTTGTTACTAATGTAAATTATTTACTGAAATAAATTATTTTTTTTAGATATATTATATTTATATCATTTACTATATAAATTATTTATTTAGATATATTACTCGATAGTTTAGGTTCATACCTATACTTGCCTATTTAATGTATGTACACTGTGTCTATTTTTATCTAAATTTATTTAATTACAAAGAAAACATACTAGACTTTAGGAACTTAGGTATTGTATTATTCATGCAGTGTTTATTTAGATTAAAATTTATTTAAATTCAATAAATATAATTTTTCAAACTTTATGAATAGATAAGAAATCCCTCTCCCTCTTATTAATAGTATAATTTATTGAGATATATTAGTTGATGGTTTGAGTTCCTGCATTATTCATCAATTTAATTGATAGTTTAGAGGTACAATTATTAGGTAGCAAATACAAGGTGTTTAATACTTTAATTAAAACTATTAAAAAATAATGAAAGTATATTTAGCTTTAATAATTATTCCTATGTATAGCTGTATTATTCACTCAGTATCAATTTAATTATATTCATTTCAATTTATTTCAATTTATTAAATGTATATTTAACCCTATGCACACAATAAAAATCCTCTTTTTCTGTTATGTTTAAAAATTTGTGTTTTGATGATGCCTATTTTCAAGTATGGGATTTTTATTTCATAAATCTTTGAAAATGTAGAGAAAACACACTTTATGCCAATAAGAAGTGTCAATGTGTTGATATCACATATCAACCAACATTTATACATATTCACAGATACATACCCCACACAATTACACATATACCACCATGCATACACATACAAGCATATTATATATATATATATATGTGTGTGTGTGTGTGTGTGTGTGTTTGTGTGTGTGTGTGTGTGTTTATGTGTGTATATATATACACACACACACGCATACACACACACACACATATATATATTTATATAATTATCACCATTATCGTTTTACATCCATTTTCCATGTTTGGTGCAATAGTGTATAAGTTTAAGTCAAGGTGAAAGAATCATAATTCCTGTTGGAATAGTACGAAAGAACATAAGACTTACTAAGCTGTAACAGCATAGAAATTGAATGACAAGACTATTAATTATTCATTTCCCAGTCAGTGACACAAACTGCTTTTCCATATGATGGTGGTGGAAAGAGGTGCAACTTATGCTTGGCAGAAGCGAAGGGGATCCTGGATCGTAGGTTAGATTTAATAAACAATCATTATAGGCCACTTATAGCATGCATCTATAAATTCCAGGGAAAATATTAAAAAATATAGCTCTCCTATTATGCAACCTGGTTCATGAGGCCTAAATAACTGGAAACACTGCTGCTTTGGAATATCTGATGGTTCTGTGTCACCAGACATCAACTAATAATAATGAGTGAGGGCGCGTGGCTTAGTGGTTAGGGCATTCGGCTCATGATCGTAAGGTTGTGAGTTCGATTCCCGGCGACGCGTTGTGTCCTTGAGCAAGACACTTTATTTCACGTTGCTCCAGTCCACTCAGCTGGCAAAAATGAGTTGTACTTGTATTTCAAAGGGTCAGCCTTGTCACTCTCTGTGTCACGCTGATTATCCCCGAGAACTACGTTAAGGGTACACGTGTCTGTGGAATGCTCAGCCATTTGCACGTTAATTTCACGAGCAAGCTGTTCCGTTGATCGTATCAGCTGGGACCCTCGTCGTCGTAACCGGCGGAGTCTTTAATAATAATGAACTCATTGTAATTAGTGCTCAGGTGCACCACAAATGTTCCACCTAAGAATATTAAACTAAGAAATGAAAAATGTTTTTGAGCTTATAAATGTGTTTATAAATATGTGCATGCAGCTATGTGGTTCATCATGCACATGAAGACATAAATATCTATGTGAGTTTGGGTCATTACAGACACATATTAAAATATGCTAGTGTTCATGAGTGTATATTTATATGCATGTGTGTATCCATATTTTATATGTGTATATAAATATATGTGTATATGTTTGTACCTGCACACACACAGATATATATATATAACGGGAAAGTTTACGAAAATAAACAAAAGATGAAGGCAGGTGGAGTACAAACAAACAAATGTATTAGTATAGCGCTCAGGAAGAGAAATATATATAAATAGATGAGTGTATTTTTACTTTTTTAACAATTAACACGGAAAAAATAAATAAATAGTTACCAGGGTAGCAAAAATCTCACAAGTAAAGCGGTTGATTTACACCTGCGTTAAACTCCATTTATTTATTCATATATATATATGCATATATATATATATATATATATATATATATATATATATATATATATATATATATATGCATATGTATACATGTATGTATGTATTATGCTTGATGTGTGTGTATATATTTATTATTGTATAGCCTATATGAATGTATGTGACTTACTCTGTCTATCTGTATGAGTATGTATTTGTGTGTGGGGGCATGTGCGTGTGTGTATGTATACATATCTATCTATCTATCTATCTATCTATCTATCTATCTATCTATCTATCTATGTACCTATCTATCTATCTATATACATATATATATATATATATATATATATATATATATATATATGCATATGTATACATGTATGTATGTATTATGCTTGATGTGTGTGTATATATTTATTATTGTATAGCCTATATGAATGTATGTGACTTACTCTGTCTATCTGTATGAGTATGTATTTGTGTGTGGGGGCATGTGCGTGTGTGTATGTATACATATCTATCTATCTATCTATCTATCTATCTATCTATCTATCTATCTATCTATGTACCTATCTATCTATCTATATACATATATATATATATATAGATAGATAGATAGATAGATAGATAGATAGATAGATAGATGGATAGATAGATAGATAGATAGATAGATATAGATAGATAGATAGATAGATAGATAGATAGATAGATAGATAGATATAGATATATATAAACATATATAAGTTGAAGCAATAAATCTTGCAACTTCCAACCTATAGTCAATATGTCTGCCATTTAGATGTAACAAATTTTAACAGCAACCAAAAATGTAACTTGATACTATTTTGATTGTACAAACTTTTTATAGATTAAGTTTGTCTCTGTGCCAGCACTTTAAATAGGCAGACTTTAAGCAGACTTAAATCTGCTGTGAATAAAGTGATTCCCACCTAATTATAATATCAATAAATACAAGCAACTGACTACCTCCTTGCTGACATTCTAAGTTTTTAAAAGCACAATTTTTCATTTTTCTTCTGTATGTGGAGACCAAAGTGTTTTGTGTATTATTTTTATCGAATCAGTTCTGCAGTAAATAAATTCTGATGCTATTATGTAATATATACTATATAATATGACTAAATCATTGTTACTATTCATGTCAATAGATATGTTGCATGATTGGTCATCTGCAAATTGTTGAAACAATTGTAAACCATGGAATAAATATAATACCATAAACTCCATTCTTCACTTATTATTACACATATACATGCATACATGCATGCATGCATACATACATATATACATACATGCATACATACATACATACATGTTGATATTGTCTTCAAGATCACCCATTCCAAAAAACAATATCATTTTATGTATATAGGTGCAGAGGTGACCATATGCTAAAATGTTCGTTTTCCAACCACATGGTTCTGAGTTCAGTTCCACTGTGAGGCATCTTGAGCAAGTATCTTCTATTAGAGCTGCAGGCCAACAAAAGCCTTGCAAGTGGATTTGCAGACGGAAACTGAAAGAAGCTTGTCATATATCTATATATATGTTTGTATATGAATACGTCTTTGTGTTTCTACCCACCACACACAGCTTGACAGCCAGTGTTGGTTTGTTTACATTCCCATATAGGTAAAACCGACAGATCAAATAAGTATCAGGCTTAAAGAAAATAAGCACTGTGGCTGATTCATCCAAGGTGATGCTCCAGCATGGTCTCACTTCAATTATTGAAACAAGTAAAAGATAAAAGATATGGATTCATATTAAACATTAATTAAAACATTTATGAAAACTACTCTCTCTCTTTACTCTTTTACTTGTTTCAGTCATTTGACTGTGGCCATGCTGAAGCACCGCCTTTAATTGAGCAACTCAACCCCGGGACTTATTCTTTGTAAGCCCAGTACTTATTCTATCGGCCTCATTTGCCGAACTGCTAAGTGACGGGGACATAAACACACCAGCATCGGTTGTCAAGCAATGCTAGGAGGACAAACACAGACACACAATCATATATATATATATATATATATATTAAATTAGTATCCAATTTTCTCACCCTTATTAGTTGATTGTAATTATGCTACATTTAATTTTGGATGTAGTATCTGTTTCCGTGAATTTTGGCGGGCCGTGGCAGGGGCACTTGAATTATAACAGCGAATGCAATCGACTGGACTGCACGTGTGTTTATCGTTATGGTGAAATCTAGCGTGCGGTCGAGTAAATTGTATTCTGGACGGGTTTGGCTGAAGAGCTGCAGATATATGCTATGTGAGTAAAATTACATAATTTATTAATAGCGAAACAATTGTCCTGAACTAATCTGCATTTTTGTTATGTTTATTTGCCCTGTTCGTTTGCGCTAGTAGTCGTGCTAACTTTCATCGGAAACAATTCTTTTGTGGCTGAAACCTAGCGGATCTATTTTTAGTGCTAGAGTAGACAATATGGTGGTTACTTTCTTATATTTATGTATAAAATTTATCGTAATCCGGGGTTTTTATGCACTAAGCCACTTGGTGTTAAATGGATGTACTATTAAATTAGTATCCAATTTTCTCACCCTTATCAGTTGATTGTAATTATGCTACATTTAATTTTGGATGTAGAATCTGTTTCCGTGAATTTTGGCGGGCCTTGGCAGGGGCACTTGAATTGTAACAGCGAATGCAATCGACTGGACCGCACGTGTGTTTATCGTTATGGTGAAATCTAGCGTGCGGTCGAGTAAATTGTATTCTGGACGGGTTTGGCTGAAGAGCTGCAGATATATGCTATGTGAGTAAAATTACATAATTTATTAATAGCGAAACAATTGTCCTGAACTAATCTGCATTTTTGTTATGTTTATTTGCCCTGTTCGTTTGTGCTAGTAGTCGTGCTAACTTTCATCGGAAACAATTCTTTTGTGGCTGAAACCTAGCAGATCTATTTTTAGTGCTAGAATAGACAACATGGTGGTTACTCTCTTATATTTATGTATAAAATTTATCGTAATCCGGGTTTTTTATGCACTAAGCCACTTGGTGTTAAATGGATGTACTATTAAATAAGTATCCAATTTTCTCACCCTTATTAGTTGATTTTATATATATATATACATATATACGACAGGCTTTTTTCAGTTTCCGTCTACCAAATCCACTCACAAGGCTTTGGTCAGCCCAAGGCTATAGTAGAAGACACTTGCCCAAGGTGCCATGCAGTGGGACTGAACCTGGAACCATGTGGTTGGTAAACAAGCTACTTACCACACAGCCACTCCTGCACCTACATGTGATGAAGATCTAATTATACATATTCTATTGATATTTTAAGAAATCTGTTTTACTATGAGTTCCTAATTGAAACTATAATGATAAAGATAAAATTTTAGCCTATAGGGATGAAAAATAGGAGTAACCTTGTCATGCAGACTGCTAAATGTGTTCTAAGTATGGTGGGTAATAAAGACGAGAATTAGAGAGTTAAAACTGTTTGAACAATCAGATCTAAAATGGAAGCAAATTTATGGTGTTGATATGCATGTGTATGTGTATGTCAGAGAGAAGGTGCATTTGTGTGTGTCTATAATGATATAATGAACATATTCCATTTTGTGTTTGTGCGTAGATGTCTAGGATGAGTTAGTCTTGGTCAACAAAATGAGGAAGCCATAATTCAAAGAGTCGTTTTCGGAAAAAAATATGACCGAAACTATGAGCTGGTCATTTGATATTATTTTTAGTGTTAATGTTTATGTAGAGTTTTTATTAGAGGAAAAAAAAAAAGTAAAAGAAGAAAAGACAAATCACAAAAAAAAAATTAAAATAAAATAAATGGAAATATTGTGTGTATTTTCCTTCAAGAATTAACATATGGAGTAAAAGAGTTTAAAAAATTTATGTGGAATATATTTTTGAAGGAGATGATGGAAATGGTTGGGGTGAACTGTTAGGAATGTTATAGCATGCTGTTCAAAGAAGTGTATATATGATATTTTAACAATTTTGTATGCATGTGTGTACATATGTATGTGCATACATACGTATGTATGTGTGTGTGTGTGTGTGTGTCTGATTTTGATTTGCTTTGATAGACAGATGTGGAGTAAATGTATACATATATAAAAGCATAGGTATCAGTATATGCATATGCATATATGTGTGTATCTATGCATACGCATATATGTGTGTATTTATGCATAAGCATATATGTGTGTATTTATAAAGCACGTATGTATTTCTGCGCGTGTGTGTATTTATAAAGCATGTGCCATGCTAGTGTGCTTGAGCAGAAAAGTATAAACAGAACAGAATGTGATGTTGTAGACACGTGACACAAAAGGATATTTCGAGCCTCACAATCGATGCTAAGAGCTCAAAGTGAATGATATTTGTGGAATAAGGCGAGTTGGCAGAAACGCTAGCATGCCGGGCGAAATGCGTAGCTGTATTTCGTCTGCCATTACATTCTGAGTTCAAACTCCACCGAGGTCGACTTTGCCTTTCATCCTTTCGGGGTCGATAAATTAAGTACCAGTTATGCACTGGGGGTCGATGTAAGCAACTTAATCCGTTTGTCTCTCCTTGTTTGTCCCCTCTGTGTTTAACCCTTTGTGGGTAATAAAGAAACAGATATTTGTAGAATAAGGAGATCAAGGAAGATTTAGCAGGAGGTGATGAAAGATTATCTGAAATTATTACATCTGATGAAGGAAGTGCACTGAAGCATTCAAATCATGATGCTTGGGTAGGGAGAGATTGCACTTGGGCAACTTCTACCCAACCTTCTCAATTCTTTTGTCACATCTTAGACATGTTACCTCGAGACTATATCTCTCCTCTTCCTTATTCTCATCATCTCATCTCTCCTGTATGCATAATTCGACCAATCCCTATTTACCATGGTGCAGCACTGACATTCCGTCTATGCAACCCCACCACATTAGCTTCTGATTCTCCGACACTACTTTACCTTTCCTTCCTTTTTCCACCCTTCCTTCACACTATCCCTGTTAGTCACCCCAACCTCCTCTTCTCAACAATAAACTTGTGTAACTCCAATGAGAACTGATTTGGATCTTTACAGACCATCCAGACCATGGAAAACGAGGTCAAATGATGATGATGAAATGCAATGTGGGGGAGCTTTTCTACACCATAAATTCGACTCCCCCCTATCACTGCACTACGCAAATCACTCTATAAAGGAGGATGTGCTCCTTACTGAACATCCCCCCCTTCACACTAATCCCTGATATTATTTTCCCCCCTTCCTTTTCATTCTCCTTCTTTATGCTACCAACACTATTCATTCTGTTACTTGCTTCATAACCACTCTCTCACGGCAATAAATCTGTTTCTTCCATCAAACTTCAATTTCTACTCTTTCTGTCTATTTTTACCTCACAAGCTACTAAGTGACTCCGCCCCAGTGTCATGAAAAAAGAATCCAGGACGCTACGTAAATTGTTGGTAAATCGAATTGAACAGCTACAGTGCACGGCTTAAGTGGGTTCTTTAGTCCTGCCAAATGCAAGTCAACTTCTATAAGGTTGGAACCACAAAAATGCATCCCGGACACTCAGTGAAGTGGTTGGTGCCAAGAAGAGTACCCAGCAATTGAAATCATGCCAGATATGGTTCTTTGATCCCTCAGAGCTTATTGCCCATCTAATCCATGCCATCATGTAAAACAAAACATAAAATGAAGATAATGCTGCTGATTATGATGATGACATTTATGTATTAACCGAGCTGGTAGAAACGTTAGCACGTCGGGCAGAGTGCTTAGCGGTATTTCATCTGCCGCTATGTTCTGAGTTCAAATTCCGCCAAGGTCGACTTTGCCTTTCATCCTTTCAGGGTCAATTAAATAAGCACCAGTTATTCACTGGGGTCGATGTAATCAACTTAATCCGTTTGTCTGTCCTTGTTTGTCCTCTGTGTTTAGCCCCTTGTGGGTAGTAAAGAAATAGGTATTAACCTCTTGAAAATTACATCCTATAAGCTGCTAGTGAGAATACTCTATTCCTAACATATCCCTTGGAATTCTATCAACTTGTAATAATCATGAATTTAGTGGCTGGCATCAATAGAAGAATCACTAATCTGTCCCTAGGTAAAATACCCCTGATAGAGTCACACTCCATTACAATGAGGAGTTAAATAAGAAGTGACTTCAACGAGAAATTAGTATATACGGAAGATCACTGCAACTGAAACTAAAGTTAGAATACAAAAGAATAACCTTGTTTAATCTGCCTTTCAAACTAGACATTTCTACAAATATGGCTAGGGACTGCCTATCACTCATTAGGCAATTTCAAATGTACCGTAATATAACTTTTTCATGCACATGATGTTAAGATTCATCATCATCATCATCATCGTTTAACGTCCGCTTTCCATGCTAGCATGGGTTGAACGGTTCAACTGGGGTCTGGGAAGCCAGAAGGCTGCACCAGGCCCAGTCTGATCTGGCAGTGTTTCTACGGCTGGATGCCCTTCCTAACGCCAACCACTCTGTGAGTGTAGTGGATGCTTTTTACGTGCCACCGGCACAGGTGCCAGACGAAGCTGGCAAATGGCTCCGATCGGATGGTCCTTTTTATGTGCCACTGGCACGGAGGTCAGGCAAGGCTGGCAATAGCCACGATCGGATGGTGCTTTTTACGTGCCACCGGCACCAAATATCACATACAAGACCTACACAACTTTCAACCCAAGTAGTCACTTGCAGTTGCTAAAATAAACATCTCTTGCCTTTCCTTTCAAAGCATTTATCTGTAGGATGATTTTCACTCACCTGTTGGTATTCCAAGGCACAACACAGAACTTACAGCTAAGGATTTTATGGAATTTGGTGAGCTTGAAGCTATATCTTTTTATCATTGCTCTTTCTTAGTTGTTTTTTTTCTTTCACTTGTTTCAGTCATTAGAAGGATTTTTTTGTCAAATCAATAGACCCCAGAACTTTTTCATTTTTTTTTGTAGTAGAAGATACTTGCCCAAAGTGCCTTGCAGTGGAATTGAATCCCAAACCACATGACTGGGAAACAAACTTCTTAACCACACAGTTAGTCTCTCACTTTCACACACATACACTCACTGTCTGTGTGTTTGGATGTCTTGGATATTATTGTAATTTGGTTCATCACAATGATGTATCATTCTTCAATATCCTCCACATTATGAAACTAAGCTGCAATATATCTATATAATCAACATGTTCATGCATATGTTGTGTGAATACACTTAAGGTAGCATAATTTTGGCAGGCATCCTTCCTAATGCAGACAATAGACACAGAACAGAATTGAAGAGAAAATGTGTATTTGATAAATCCCTTGGGCAAAGCTGTAACTCCCTTGAAAGCAAGATATGGAATCCAATGAATATCTTTCTTGCTGTGATATGTAGTATAGTTCTCTTTAGAAATATACTGAGCCAAGGTAATCATGAAGTAAACCTCTTTATCACACAGCAGTGTCTGCACCAAGATGACATGTAGCAATCAATTAAATGTCGATTATAGAATAATTTTCATTGGTTCTCATTAGTTCATCAACTTCTAACACACAGTGGAGCAAAATTTACAATTGTTGTTCATCAAATATAAAGAACAGTTCCTTTATTGCAATCTAAATGGACACCATTATTTTTTACAAGCAGTGAAGATATCACTGACATTGAGATCTTTGAACGATACATATAGCTGCTAAAATTAATATCGTGTAAGTGGTACAGGACATATGAATCATTGCATATGGTGCTACAAGTTGAGGCCTGTAAATAGGAAAGAACGATAAATGAATTGAAAAATGACTGGCCCATACAATTCCTGAAGTAACTCTGATTAGAAGATGCCTGAGAGGATTTAAATTATCATATTGGGAAAACCATATAAAACTAGAATAACTCTGCTCTAAGTTGAATTTTGTCACCTTTAAATAAATGAAGGTTCCAGAATTTGTTTGGCAGGAAAATTTGTATGCTTTCTTGAAATTGCCACCCTAGCCATAAATAGTCAGCCAGTACTGATTCGTCAAAACAAATTCACATTGGTGTTAATGTCTTTTATGGTGATTTTTTTTCCTTTTATGGTCGTGAGTCTAGATTGAGAAGATCTGAGAACTATGGTAGAATCTCAACCAGGTTCTTGCTAAAAGTTCATTACTGCTATTCTCATAAGAGAATGTGTGTGTGGTGTGTGTGTGTGTGTGTGTGTGTGTGTGTGTGTGTGTGTGTGTGTGCGTGTGTAGTGTATGAATGCACCTGCAATCGCAAGTACATATACATACTCACACATACAAATATTTAAATCTTAGAATTATGGGTCTGACGATTGATTCCTGCTTCGGCCATGTCAATGCAGATACTGAAGCATGGACCCTGCTAAACCATCCAACCCATGCCAGCATAGAACTTGGATATTAAATGGTGAACAAGCCTTTGTATTTCTGTAATTACATTTCCGTAGAGAAACTCTCAACCAATAAAGTTCTGAGTTCAAATTCTGCCGAGGTCGACTTTGCCTTTCATCCTTTCGGGGTCGATAGATAAAGTACCAGTTTCACACTGGGGTCGATGTAATCGACTTAATCCTTTGTCTGTCCTTGTTTGTCCCCTCTGTGTTTGGCCCCTTGTGAGCAATAAAGAAATATATGTTCTAGTATCTGTTTACAGTGAGGAGGGCTGAGTAGAACTATAAAATCTATTTTCTGAAATTCTGTATTTACAACATGGTGGACTATATAGTGTTGAACTGTATTTGCTTGTGAAACTCTGTGGCACCAAATACAGCTGGATGTATTGCCTTCCTACGATATATATTAACTGCTACATTAACTGCTACATTGTCTGATTAGTTATATTACACCATATCTGTTTATGCATACTTGTATACTCTTTACTCTTTTACCCTTTTACTTGTTTCAGTCATTTGACTGCGGCCATGCTGCATCACCGCCTTAAGTCGAGCAAATCGACCCCGGGACTTATTCTTTTTGTAAGCCCAGTACTTATTCTATCGGTCTCTTTGGCCGAACCGCTAAGTGACGGGATGTAAACACACCAGCATCGGTTGTCAAGCAATGCTAGGGGGACAAACACAGACACACAAACATATACACACACAAACATATACACACACATACATACATATATATACATATATACGACAGGCTTCTTTCAGTTTCCGTCTACCAAATCCACTCACAAGGCATTGGTCGGCCCGGGGCTATAGCAGAAGACACTTGCCCAAGATGCCACGCAGTGGGACTGAACCCAGAACCATGTGGTTGGTAGGCAAGCTACTTACCACACAGCTACTCCTGCGCCTGTGTGTATGTTTGGTTTTTGAAAATGTGAGTGTGTATATGTGTCTTTGCATGTGTATGATATAAAATTTTTATTCACATCTGCATACTTGTACACACACATACACAAATTTACACAGATAATACACAATGGTATGCATTTAAACACTACTACATTTACTTCCTACATGTGTATGTAGGATGTAATGTAGTATATTCACATGTGTATAGATCAATTATGACAGAAAAGAATCAGAAATACAGTAAAATATAGTATATCTATGAAATATTCACCCACTGAGAATATCTACCCCCAAGAATTCTCTTCATTGTGTTGGCAACAATCATAACATCAACATATGTATGAAACAGAAGATAAAATTATGCATTTGCTATTCATCCATTTTAATGTCTTTCTTTTCCTTTTTCTTGAGTGGTGATGATAGGGGGTGGGGGGGTGGAGATTTATCTCATTTTTGTTTTGTTTTTTTTTTCATCTTTTTTATTTACTTTTTACTTTCATGTCATTCACCCAAAAGGTCATTTTGTATTGATTCTTTCTTACATGATAAAGCAACACAAATGACCTTGTTGACCATGTCATAGCATGGCTAACACCTCCTCTGGTAATATATCACTAAAGCAAAGTTAGTATTCATTGAAGGTTTCCTATTGTGAGTTGATAACTGGCAATGGACAACCCACTGGTTATGTACTAAAAGCATCGACTGCAAATTAGATTTTGTTCAATGAAATAGTCCTTTGCCATCACAAATGTAATATTTGCAGTGCACAATTCATATTGATGAAGACGTAAATATCTTATAGAAATAAATTCTGATAATGTCAAAAGGTTTTTCTCAAAGAAAGATTTCTACTCTATCAGTGTAGTAGGGAAGAATAACTAAATTATGCCATACTTTTCATCAAACATCTTGCTTATAGTATATATTTTTCTTCTTTAGTTTGTATTCAATGAAGTTAGGTTTGCATTAAATTCCGGTGCAGTAAGTTTTATTCAGAAAGTTACAGAGTTGGCTCAACTGATATTATATCAAGCATATAATAAAAGAATTAATATAAGGGTGCATGTCTTATTAACAATGCTTTCTTGTGTTTTATACAAATACTCTTAATTCTCAGTGGTTCAGGGCCTTTAACAATAAATAGATATTATGAGGAACAGTTTATGTCTATACCCAGTTCATGTAGCAGTTAAGGATCTTTTCGGTTTGAACGGCAGTTTTTAACATAATTTCTAGGTAACTAAAAAATTTTAAACTTCGTATACTCATAGAATGTGTTTATAAAACGTCTTTTTCTCTTGGCTTTATTGAGAAAATTCTATAGTTTGTAAGATATTTGTTGTTTTTTTGCTTCAATTTCTGCAATTTCCACCAATCAATTACGTCTGTTGAGGTAAAAAACATTTCGTGCCGTATGAATATGTCCCTCATTTAAGAAACAGATTGGGTTTATTTACATTTGTGAAGAAAAAAAGATACCCTTCCCCCCACCCCTAACCAACCATAACCCTAAAATAGATTGAAATGCAATAGATCGATACTAGGGTCATAATTATGGGTGACAATTTCATATGACACCGCTAGAAAAATCTGCCGTTCAAACCGAAAAGATCCGCAGTTAATATATATCGTAGGAAGGCAATACATCCAGCTGTATTTGGTGCCACAGAGTTTCACAAGCAAATACAGTTCAACACTATATAGTCCACCATGTTGTAAATACAGAATTTCAGAAAATAGATTTTATAGTTCTACTCAGCCCTCCTCACTGTAAACAGATACTAGAACATATATTTCTTTATTGCCCACAAGGGGTCAAACACAGAGGGGACAAACAAGGACAGAGAAAGGGATGAAGTCGATTACATCGACCCCAGTGCAAAACTGGTAATTTATCTATCGACCCCGAAAGGATGAAAGACAAAGTTGACCTCGGCAGAATTTGAACTCAGAACTTAATGACAGACGAAATACCACTAGGCACTTCGCCTGGTGCGCTAACATGTCAGCCAGTTCAAACTGCTATATGCTGATCAAAGAAGCTACTATTTGCTACTATATACAGTTGAGTGAACTCTGAAATGAAAATTATTGTAGTATGCATTGTTGGCAATGATACACAATCTAACAACTAAATGCTATTTAATATTAAGATATTGATATAAGGTGTTGCTGTTGTTGTTTTTAGCTGCAGATAAGACTTGATGAAGTAAACTTACAGTCAAAAAACATTCCAGCCATGACCATCCTATATTATTTTCTGACACAACGTATCTAGGAATACGTTATTTGATATACCATTCTTTTCTCTAGAAGCTAAGATGTGATTTAGGAATATTTTGCAACTATTTCTAACAGGTCAAACAACTACAAATAAATTTCTTATTGGCTCATAGCTATTACGAAAAGATGAAAGGACATATTGTATGAGTATTTATATTGAAATCTTTTTTGCAAAAGACAAAGGTAGATTTCTCAAGCCATTCTTGCTTCAAAAAATCAAGATAACATGAAGTACTTAGTGGTGTTCTTCTTGCAAATGAACTAATGCATACAATAGCCCCAGTGTTCTTTCCTGATTACTGTCATTGAATAGTCATTAAGCAAGACATTGCTTTCAAAGATATAAACTGCTTTCATAATCGTTTTCATAACCTTGAAGACTGCATTATTTTAGCCATAAGGAAGATGCAAAGTTTCACATTTTTGGCAGAACTCTTCAATATTAAACTTCTTTTTCTCCTATTTTGCAAGCATTTTCTATTTAATGTTTGCCAATGCAGACCATCACTCATTTCCTTGAATTCTATTTCCTTTCAAAGGTATAGTAAATGGATATCTTTATTTTCCAGAACTTTGGTTCAGTTCATATTAATGAAGTTATCTTCCTTTATTGATAGATTTTTAAAGATACCATAGTTTAAAAATAATTTTTGTTCACTAATTTTATGAGTAATCTCAGTTAATCAAGTTTTCCAACTCACTGTTTAGCATATACTGCCTTTGACTGCCTGTGCTTGATCTTGGAAATGTAAGGAAGAAAATACTATCCTGGGCAAAAGAAGTGTACTAAAATTCAAGAAGGGCAAAAACAAAAATAAAACAAATTACAAGGCAGTAAACATTGAGATCCCAAGACAAATAAAAGTGACTTAGGAGAATTAAAATTTTTTTTTTTGTTTATTATTATTTGTTTCAGTCATTAGACAGCAGTCATGTTGGGGCACTGTCTTGAAGAATGTATAGTTGAATGAATCAACCCTTTCCTTTTTTTTTTAAACCTGCAACTTATTCTATTGGTCTCTTTTGCAAAATTGCTAAGTTACGAGGGACATAAATACACCAACACCAGTTGTGAAGCAGTGGTGAGAGCCAAACACAGAAACAAAGACAAACACACAATTACACACACTTATATACACACACACATACACAACAGGCTTCTTTCAGCTTCCATCTACCAAATCCACTTACAAGGCTTTGGTCAATCTGAGGCTATAGTAAAAGACACTTGGCCAAGGTGACATGACATGTAGTGGGAGTGAACCCGGAACCATGTGGTTAGGAAGCAAGCTTCTTATCATACAGTCACACCTGCACCTATTAAGAAATGCAAAAGAAATTTGGGAGAAATAACATAAGAACGGTACACTAAATTGTACCAGAATATAAGTCAGGAATATGCAGCTATTCCCTTCAGAGAGATCCTACCATTCTTTGGAATAGGAATAGGATGAATGAAGACATGCAGAATAGGAGCTGGAGCCATATATTCTCGAAAGAGAGGAGTGATAAGTCGTCTGAAAACCAATGAAATGGCAGGGTGGACAATATTATAACAGATCTCCATGATTTTTGTGTGTGTGTGTGTGTGTGTGTGTGAGAGAGAGAGAGAGAGAGAGAGAGAGAGAGAGAGAGAGAGAGAGTGTGTGTGTGTGTGTATGCACACACACGTGCATATGAGTTTAGTAGCTCCTCATGCATCCAAGACTACCAACTCTATTCTACTGATGAAATTTAAAAGAAAGGCAAATCCCAAAATGTTTGGCACCCAATGTCATCATAGGTATTGCTGTCAGAGCATGAAGAAGTGGAACATAATACAGCAAAACATACCAAGCGATACGAGGGACGTTCAATAAGTAATGCCTCTGACCCACTTGCAGTTGTTTGATCTAGCTGGAATTTTGCATGTGCAATCATTTATATCTCTATAGAGTAAGTGGCAAATTACAGCTCTGAATTCATTGTGGTTTCTGATTTACAGGTGTTTGAACCGAGTCAAGTGTGAAATGGAGCCTGTTGAGTGTCGAGCAGTGATCCGGTTTTTGTATTTGAAAGGACGCACACCACGGGAGACTTTTGATGAAATGAAAGTAACTTATGGTGATGATGCCCCATCATATGACCTTGTAAAACACTGGCATCGTGAATTCAAACATGGTCAGAACTCTGTGGAAACAGCTCCCAGATCTGGTCACCCCTTCTGCCATTGATGAGGCATCTGTCCGTCAAGTTGAGGCTGCCATTTTGGAAGATCGACGCATAATTATTCGCCAAATAGCCCATGAGGTCAAGATTAGTACCGGGTCTGTGGAAACTATCATTCATGACCATTTGCATATGCAAAAGGTGTCTGCCAGATGGATTCCCAGGTTGCTCACGCCTTTCCAGAAACAAGAACGCGTCGAGTGCTCGAGGGTGAATTTGGAGATGTGCCAAGAAGATGAGTCAAAATTTTTCAAAAGACTGATTACACAGGATGAAACCTGGGTCCATCATGATGATCCAGAGACCAAATCCCAGTCAATGCAGTGGAAGCACCGTGACTCACCCCCTCCAAAGAAGGCAAGGGTGCACAGTCTTCTGGGACCAGGACGGAGTAGTGATGACATATTTCCTGGCAAAGGGTACCACAATTACAGGAGCCTATTATGCTTCACTTTTGAGGAAATTAAGAGAAGTTATCAAAATCAAGAGGCGGGGCAAGATCAGCAAAGGCATCCTCCTCCTGCAGGACAACGCTCCGGTCCACAACTCGCTTGTCGCCAGATCAAAAGCACAGGCGTATGGGTATGAACTCCTCCCCATCCCCCCTACTTTCCTGACCTTGCACCCTCTGATTTTCACCTATTCCCAATCATGAAGTTGTTTTTGAAAGGAAAGCATTTCACAGATGATGCAGCCTTGATTTCTAAAGTCACGTCGTGGTTGGAGGACCAAGCTGGGGTCTTCTACAAAAACGGTCTCCAGAGCTGCATCAAACGATGGGAGAAATGCGTAACTCTGGGTGGTTCCTATGTAGAAAAAGACTAATAACTGTGCCAAGTTTCGTTGCTCTACTGCTATGGGAAGTGGGTCAGGGGCCTTACTTATTGAACGCCCCTCGTACTTTAAGCTCCAAATGTATCAAAATCTATCTACAATCAGAGCATGATACTTGACATTGTTTACAATGCTATACACAGGAAGCGTTGTCAAGATAACCAAACCAAAGACACTCTATAAATGGAAAGTACCCACACCTTTAAAAAAATATTTGTAGAACAAGCCAATAAAAACAGCAAGCTGGTGTAAGCACGACAGGCCTGATATTGTATGATACAGGAAGCAAAAGTCAGAGCGTCAGCAGACTTCAGCATGATGGGTTGAAAAGGTTTGTTTCAACTGGTAATAGTTGCTGATGAAGGTGAGACTATTTTCCAGACCAGAAATCATGATCCAAGTATATCTAAATACCAAAAAAAAAAAAAATAAAATAAAATAAAAATAAACAGCATTGGACTACATAGGTATGTAAAAAATAATTTTTTTTTGTCTGTTTGCCCAGTTACTGCTGATTTTCTGTCATATTTTTCGGTGTTATCAATAGTTTAAATGAGGGTTTTAACTCCTCTTTCTAGTAGGTAGGTGCCTTGTGATCCCTTATAATTGATATATATATATATATATATATATATATATATATATATATATGTGTGTACATATATATATATATATATATTGTTATATTTCGGAATGGTAATTTTGCCAGTTTAGCCAATAAAAACACATGCACTATATATTTGGTGTTACTTTGCTTCAGTGTTATTTATTTTTTACATTAATCTTAATCTTATTTCGGCCAGAGTTCTTTCGTCACACTCCTGTGACCGCATCAGTGGTCCTTTGTTTTCTTCTCACTTATTTGTGTCTCTCCTTACTAACCGTCAGCCATTTTGTATTTCTATTGTATGTCTTCATTTGCGCATGCTTATATCTCTATGTGCGTCTATGTTTATTTAGTGTGTGGGGGGGGATGCCTGTAATATTTGTATCTTCTGTTTATATACATTCATGTAATTTGTATTTTGTTTTTGTTGTTGTTGCTTTTGTTCTAATTTTGTTCATGTGTTTACATCCACCCATTATTATCATTACATATGCTTGTATGTATGTATAATAACAATATTAGTAATAATAATAATAAATCTAATCGAAAAAAAATAATAATAATTATATATATATATACATATACACACATATATACACATATACATATATATATATATATATATATATATATATATATACATATACACACATATATACACATATACATATATATATATATATATATATATACATACATATACATACATAGATATATATACATATATATAGTTATTCATTTCTATTTGTTTATTTATCTGTGTATTTATTATGTTTTCGGGATCCTCTATCGTCATATGTTGTGGTGTGTGCTATTGCTCTATTCTAGTTTTCTATTCAGGCTAGGTTTATTTTCTATTATATGTGTAGCTTCTGTAATTTGTCTAATTGTTGCATCTGTTCTATGTGTGGACACTATCTTAATCTCTATGTTATTGATTGATCCCCCGTGTTCCTGTTCGGCGTGTTGGTACAGAATCGATGAGCTTTTACCTTCCTTGAGTTGTCTCCAATGTTCATTCACCCGCTCTCCTATGCTTCTTGCCGTTTCCCCTACGTATGTTACTGTCTTGTTACTGCATCATCCCTCTATACATCTTATACAATAGACTACATTTCTGGCTTTACAGTTTGTTTGTGGGCTAAATCTACATACAGTGCAATAGTTAACCATACAGAGGGTTCTACTAAAAGGATAGGTTCTACCAATTATAGATTTGATAGGGTTGCCTGGCTTTTCAACAACCTTAATTCTTAGTTTAAGTTTATCTAGGGTCCTTCTAAAGCAGTACGCCAGTTCACCTCCAGGGGTGGTGTCAACGAACATGACACTCTGGTATTTATGGCTATCATACCAAGAGTTGGCCTTCCCTATTTTCTTTTTTGTCCTTTCTATAGTGTTCCATGACTTGTTCCTATAGAGTGGGCAAATCCCATTCCTATCATTACATAATATATTATCAAATTTCTTCATGGCTCCTTTGTATACTCTGATCCTTTCTTTATGGCTGTAACCTGAGAACTGCATGCGGTGAATGAAATACTGTATGTGTCTCTTTAATTTTGATGGCAGACCTCGTCAGAATAATGAGAAATGTGTCACGCATGTGCGAGCCTACAGAATTAAAGAGACACATACAGTATTTCATTCATATATTTATATATATATATATATATATCTATATATATATATATATATATATATATATATATATTTATATATATTTATATATATATTTATATATATATATATACATATATAGTTGAAATTTACAGAAAAACAAAAGACGAAGACGGTTGTGTAAACAGCAAGCAGGTGTAATAGTTTGACGCTTGGGAAGTATTCTAAGTTTTGAGCCTATGCTCTTCAACAGAAAGGAACACGGCATACACACACACGTACACCTGAAAACACATAAACAGTAATAAAGTGCACACTTTATTGAGAAATAAAGTAATAAAGTGCACACACACACACACACACACACACACACACATACACATGCACACACACATGCACAGTCAAACATTTATATTTGTGTGTACATCAACCAGTTCACTCAACCACAAACTCCAGGAGCTATCTTGATTTAAAACAAAAAAGAGCTTTGACATTTTGTTAGTGACTGGCTTGAATTCTGGAAAAGAAAAAACGTTAAAAATCTCAAAGAAATTTATGCTTGCACACACACACACACACACACACACACACACACACGCATTATTCATTGTGGCTCATGTTAGAAAAAAATACCACAAATGATATTTTGTTATGACAGTGATACAAAGGTGAACCACTACTTCAGGAGCATGCATTTCTTCAAAAACATAGCGTAAATAGCAGACGGTTAGGGCAAATAACTGGCAGCTTTTGTTTAATGCCTACTGTGAAAACGTTCGATTCCTGTGTAGTTTAAATGGTATCAGATTCCCTACTGGAATTGATAAAAGTATATGTTAGTTGATTTCATGGATTGTAAACACTTTAAAATACAATTGTTTTGTGGCTCAGAAATAAATCAATATTAAGTGTAGAAAACAGAATTTAGACAGAGCAGCCATAACAATTGGCTGATACCTGTTAGTCAAATCATTTCTGACTATTGTAAAAGAATATTGCATATTTGTAAGGTTTCCACAACAAGTAGTGTAGCATCAATATTGTACAAGTAGGAAAATATGCAGAGCTAAGCTGATTTATTATTTTAGCCAAACATGTTATTTATACCTCCTAATATGCACACACTTCCTTGCATTAGTACGTTTTATTTTCTTTTAAAATAGAAGCGTGTATTCATCATTTAATTCTGAACTAAAGTAACTCTGTCATCAAAAATTATATTACTTTATAAATTATATTAAAAGGTGCTTTCTTTCAAATGAAATTATTTTAAAATTTATTTCTTGCTTTTTGACTACTATTATCTTCCTGATCATATGATACACTGTGCAGACACAAATGCACACACACACGCATGTGCACACACATACACACGCATGTGCACACACACACACACACAAATGCACATGTGTATGTGTGTGTTAGCATGTATATGTGTGTGCGCATATATATATATATGTATAACATGTGTATGTCATTTTGACTTTTCTTGTTTTTGCTTATATTTAATTTTCAATTTACCTATATATATGTGTGTGAGTATATATATACATATATATACATACATATATACATATATATATATATTTTTATACTTGTTTCAGTCATTTGACTGCGGCCATGCTGAAGCACCGCCTTATATATATATATATATTATATATATATATAATCAGTGATTAAAATCAAAATAAGCAACAGGATATCAAGTAGTGATGTTGTACGACTGTTTCAAGCGGCTCCATTTAATTGAACAATGCAATCATTACATCAATTTAAATGCAGTGACATCTTCAGCTGCACAAATAAATAAACAGAATTTTAACAAGTAGGACGCATTAATATAAGTTTTCTCAAATAGTTCTCTGTTAAATATTTGAGAAAAATTATATTAATGTGTCCTACTTGTTAAAATTCTATTTATTTATTTGTGCAGCTGAAGATGGCATTACATTTCAACTGATGTAAGGATTGCATTGTTTATTTAAATGGAGGCACTTGAAACGGTTGTACTGCATCACTACTTGATATCCTGTTGCTTATTTTGATATATATATATATATATATATATAGCAAATAAGTAACAAGCATGCCCAGGTATTAGTACATTACACCCATTTCAAGTAGCTCCATTTAATTGATCAATGCAAGTATTATATGAATTTGAAATAAACTGCTCTCCTCAGAAGCATAAGACCATTTAGGTTTTCAACAAACAGGATACTCCATTATAATTTTTCAGTAAATTACATTCAGTAAAATTGCATTGTTTATTGCTACTATTGTAACAGAATGAATTTAGGGAGAAAATACTTTAAAGCCTGCTATAATTTAGAGTAACAGAAGAAAACAACAATGGGGGTCATGAAAGAGTAATGGTGATACAGCTGTATTCATCTTTATCCATATTACAATCAAAAGATCCAGTGCAGTGAGTATTCTACACCCCACTTAGAATTAAAACCACTGGGAATTGACAGTTAAGTTCTTGCTGTTGGTGATGAATTAATTAATGTCAAATGCTCTTCCCTATGCCTATTTTACTGTGACTATAAATTAGCCATGTCTACATAAAAGAACATGCCTCAGAAGATACTAGCATGATTATGGTGAGCTAGCAGAATCGTTAGCATGCTGGGAGAAATGCTTAGCAGTATTTCGTCTGCCGCTACGTTCTGAGTTGAAATTCCGCCAAGTTTCACTTTGCCTTTCATCCTTTCGGGGTCGTTTAAATAAGTACCAGTTACACACTGGGGTCGATATAATCGACTTAATCCATTTGTCTATCCTTGTTTATTCCCTCTGTGTTTAGCCCCTTGTGGGTAGTAAAGAAATAGGTATATAGGTGTCCCTTGGGCAACATTGGTAGTGTGGAGTGAGGAGACTGGTATGCATGGGTGACTCCTGGTCTTGTGCCTTGGAGAGGAACTTTCCAGGTGCAATCTCATGGTCATTCATGACTGAAGGAAGTTATTATCCTCTTTACCCTTTATATATATATATATAGGCATAACCTTCCTAAATGCCTGAGAGACCTGCATGGTGTGGATGTGGGTTTCTTTAAAACTAAACTGGATCTCTTCTTGTCAGGGGTTCCAGATGAACCTACCTCTCGGCAGGAAACACAGATGCGGGCAACGGCATCAAACTCCCTTGTTGACCAAGTGCCACGTATCAGAGGTGGTTTCACATACTAGCGTAGCTCATTCAATGGTGGTGCCCCAGCATGGCTGCAGCTTTTGGGTTGAAACCTTTTTAAGGATTTAAGGATATATATATATATATATTTTCTCTCCTTGTTTTTTCTGTGTCCCTTTCTGTAGAAGAGCGTAGGCTCGAAAAGTAAAAGACTTTTTCTATTCTTGAGCGTTATACTAATACATCTGTTTGTTTTGTACACCACCTGCCTTCGTCTTTTGTTTTTTTTGTAAACTCTCCCTACATATATATATATATATATATATATATATATATATATATAATATATATGTATGTATATGTATGTGTGTATATATAATATATATATATATATATATATGTATGTATATGTATGTGTGTATATATATAAATATGTATGCACGTATGTATGTATGTATGTAAATTGTCATATGCATGACGAACAATGAGAATTAGAAAGATGGCATACATATTCATTGTTCATTCTTAATATGTTCCAGCAGATTTGAGCGTTAATTAAGAATGAATATGTATATCACGATCTGATTCTTGCTGTTCACCATGATGATTTATTATCATTAGGTAGATGTCAGAATGCATCATCAAATAATTTGTATGCAGAATTTTTAAACTAGAGCCACAAACTCTTGTTAGAGTTATTAGTTCAATATAGTTCTGGCTGAGGCGACATACTGATGCCGAAGCGGTGAGTGTCTTAAACTCCCTTTATATTATTGAATCAAGTGTGTTATGAACATACAATCACGTTCAAATCTGCCAGAACCAGAACATATAAATGAATATGCATGCTACTGCTTGTTCATGTGTGTGTGTGGGTATATATATATCATCATCATCATCGTTTAACGTCCGCTTTCCATGCTAGCATGGGTTGGACGATTTTGACTGAGGGCTGGCAAACCAGAAGGCTGCACCAGGCTCCAAACTTGACCTAGCAGAGTTTCTACAGCTGGATGCCCTTCCTAACGCCAACCACTCCGAGAGTGTAGTGGGTGCTTTTTACGTGCCACCGACACGGGGGCCAGTCAGGCAGTACTGGCAACAATCTCACTTGAATCCTTTTATACATGCCACCAGCACAGGTGCCAGTAAGGCGACTTTAGTAACGATCACGATCACATATACATATACATGCACACACACACACTCGCACACACATACATACATATACATACATATTTATATATTTATAACATAATAATAATGAACTTATTGTATACAGTGCTCCGGTGCACTACAACTCATGAAAAAAAGTAATCAACACTGCATGAAAAGTACATAAAATATGCACAGAAATTGAACAGTCAAAAAGTATTAATGAAAGAGAAAAAGGGAAGAAATGGGAGCAGGGAAGCAACAGGAGTTGGTGAATTTCAGGAAGCATGGAAGTTTTAAAGGCTGGAGTGTCTCGACAGCTAAGAACTGATGCGGGTAGTTTATTCCAAGCTTCTGCAATTCTGAATGTGAAAAAATGTTTCCAAATGTCATGGGAACTGGAGTCTTTTTGATTTTGTATGCATGTCCATGAGTATTAGACATATGGAATTCAAAAAGGTTCCCAAAGTTGTTTTTGGAAAGACGTTGGATAATCTTGTGAATGTCTGCCAAGTCAGTTCCCAGACATTGGACTTTATTGTGTCCATGCCCAGGGAAGCAAGACATTCAGAGTATGGTAGATGCCTGACAGCAAGTGCTCATCTGGTAGCATGCTTCTAAACAGATTCCAGGAGAGTGATATTCTGAGCAAGATAGTGGTTCCAGATTGGTGATGCAAACCCTAAGTGTGAACGTACCATAGTCATATACAGCTTTAACTAGATAACTAGATAGCGGCAAATAAAGGTCTTATATTTAACAACAATTTTGGGAGAATTCTTGATACAGTTCAAAGAAAGGTTTCCTTAAATCATAACTTATTAATTATATAAAGGAAAACTTTAAAAATCAAAATGACACAAACCTTTTAACAAAATTTTTAGTAAGCATTTAAACTATATAAATGGGTTTGGTTTGCAAGATTCTTTATATGAGTTCGTGTGTTGAAGCATATTCTGTTGTGTCTGGGGAGAGTCATTTTCTTTTTGTGTCGTATTATTTAACACACTCACCGGTAAAATTTCCACTTTTTTCCCACTTTTTTTCTTATTTTTATTTTTACTTTTATTTTTATTTTAGAACAATAAAAATAAGAAAAAAAGTGGAAATTTTACCGGTGATTGGGTTAAATAATAAGGCACAAAAAGAAAATGACTCCCCAGACACAACAGTATATAAATGGGACAAAACGAAAAAAAATATATCATTTACTGCATCACTTGCCCACAATGCAATGAGAATCAAATCTGACAAAGGGGACCAAAAGGAATGCATTGTATTAGGGTACATAAGTAACAAATCCGTGAAGTTCCATATAGAGGACCATCTAGACAATTGTGCAAATTGAAAATTCAGATTATTCTAGTTTTCAAAGCAACAAAACATAATGGAAGTAAATGATCAAACCGGGAAAAGCAAATAAGGATTCTTTATATGGGACTAAACTGGAAATAATGAAAATCTTCAAACAGTTTCTACTATGAACAATATCCGCCATAAAAATTACTTCTTAATATGTGTTTGTAAAGAATTTACACATTACTAACACTTCTTCAAATATATACATATATGTACACACACATATATATATACACACACACTTATATATTAAAAAAATGCATATATATAAATATATGTGTGTGTGTGTGCATGTGTATGTATGTATAAGTAACAAGAGCCTCCCCCTCAGAGTGTAAGGCAGATTGTATGATGCCTGCATGCAGACAATTATGGTACATGGCAGCAAAACATGGGCTATGACTGTACACACATACAAGGGGATGACACATATTTTTCAGACACCTGAGATGTAGTGCTTATAGAAACTTAGTGATTAACAAACTTTTAGAATAATATGATGTACACATGTTCATAATATTCCTGTTGTGATTGCACTCCCTGAGTGCTTATGTAACAATTTAAGAAGTATTTTATGAGAATTTTATCAAAATCAAGTAACAATAATTTTTGAACAGTACTACTCAGCTTCAGTAGTCCAAACAGTTGGCTTTCTTTTTGATCCCTTGCACTGTTTGTTCATTGTTTTGGACAAACATGTTCATTGCAACATCCCTTTTTGTTTCTACCAGTCTTCTTTTGGCTCCTAAAATCCACTTCCATAACTCTACCACACTTGTCATTTTTGGTCCATCATACTCAAACTGTGCCAACATTTCCCATATATCTTCAATTAAGTTCAAGTTTGGACATCTCACCAGCCATTCCAGTAGACTTATTTTCATGTCTTGCATCCATTCCTTGATTGCTTTTGACACATGAATGCTGCAAATATCCTGTTGGAGAATAAAATTATTTCCTACTTTTTCTTTAATACAGAGCAAGGCTCTCGTTTGCAACAGCTGGTTGTAACTCATGCTGTTCTGCCTTCTTATCAATCACCCTAACCAAAAATATCAACTTGGAAAGACTATGTCCCATACCATCACTCCATCTTCACCCATCTGTCTTTTGTTCAGTATCACCAAGCGCATCTGCTGTTGGGTCCATCAAACTTAAATCAATTCTTGTCAGTAAAAATTACTTTGGTAAAATCAACAGTAGTTAATCATAGTTTTGTTTGATTTAACCTTTCCTTATATTTTTTTGCTTAAATGAATTTTCCTCTTTGCCTTTTTATACGTGTACTCAATTTCTTTCAACATTCTTCAAATTGTTCAAATATTTACATCTATTTCAGATTTCTTCTTCACCCTCCATACTGTTACCTTTTCTCTGGCTGCCAGTACACAGGACACAGTAATCTTCATTCACCTTTCAGATCTCTTCCCAAGCAACTTTTTCCTTCCTCTTTCTTCTTCTGCTGTTATAGGCTTATTGTAACATATATTCCACTGTAAACTTGGAAATCTTCAAATCAACAGCTATTTTTCTCATGCTTAGGCTATTTTCTCTCTTCCTTCAAACCAAAGAAATTATTTCCTTTAAATGCATTTTCATCCGAAAACAATTTTTTTCCTCAAGTAAAGAAAGGTTTCTTGAAGGATAACACATATTGGACTACAGCATGCTGCCTTTGCACTAGAAAATTTGCATGAAATCTTTGAAGGGATTGCCCAAGTAAGCATCCTGTAATGTCTGAAAAATGATTTCATGTAATTTATGTGAAAATTTGCAAAAAGTGCTTGCAGTGCAGAAAAAACCCCTGATATAAGCATCTTACTTTCAATCATCTTTCAGTTCACAAGTATATGCTTAGCTACTTTAAGTAGCTCCACAAAGTAAACTTTCTAGAAATACAATTTCTCAGATACCAACCACCCACCACATATATATATATTGTTTATATATGTGAGTGTATGTATTTTTATATATTTATGTATGCAGTATATGTGTGTGTGGGGTGTTTATGGACATGTAATGCATATGAATGTAGACAGTTGCATCAAGAGGTCCCAATTTCTAATTGTGGAGGGAGCATGTGGAAGGGGCTGACTCAGGAAGCCAATGACCAAATATTAAAAACTCTGGTTGAACATGTGTATAAATGACCCATACCCAACACAACATTTGGAGAATATCTTACCTAAAAATGATTTCTAATAGGTTCATGTATGTTGACCTGATGACAAACACTAACGTTTTATGACTGTCATTTTTTTCCCAAGCCCCTGCTTCTATTAAGTGACCCCGTCCTCTATTCTTTCCTTACTTCTCTTCACCCTTCTGTAACCTGTCTTCCTCTTTTTCTCTATTCTACTTGCATCTTTCCATCTTTTCCTCCCCCTCCCCATGCACTCACCATTCCTGCAGTGTTCTGACAAAAGTAGCGTTAATATTTTCAAGTTGTTCAATTTTTCTCAACTGATCAATAGACCAACTGAGTAAACCTGTCCGTAACATACCTATAATGACTGCTGGAAACAGCTGTAAGTCACATTTGTTCTAATAAAAGTAAAATATGTAATGACCATTATCAATAACTTGTTTTTTATGTGTGTGTTTATACACATACACACTCATATATATTATATATATGGATCATCATCATCATCATTCAATGTCCATCTTCTATGCTTGGCATATCTTCTCAAGCACAGCCAGGTGTCAGGGTCCCTTGTCATCTCATCAGTGCGGCTTAACAACTGAAAATCCACTGGGTTAAGGGGATGTAAAGAAATCAACTCCAACTGCCATGTTATGGTGGGAGACAAACACAATTATACACACATACATATACAATTGGCTTCTTTCAGCTTCCATCTACCAAATCCACTCACTGAGCTTTGGTTGGCCTGGGGCTAAAAAAGAAAACACCAAATGTGTCCTACAGTGGAACTGAACCCAAAACCTCATGGTTGGGAAGCCAATCTCTTACCCCACAGCTACCCATGCACTATATGTATATTGTTGATGTCAAGAATTTTTATATACTTCAAGTGAATATGAAATAATAATTATTTTATAATGGTGGATTTTGAAGCCAAAAAGCTATAAATATACATACATATACACTCACATGCATTATGTATGTAATAAGTATATAAAAAAAAAAGATCTGAAATTATATGAAATGATAATCTAGGACTGTCTGAAGTGGTAATCTAGGAGAGTCTGAAGTGGTATCCTAGGAGGCAGTTCTGTACAAATGCAAGTTGATCTCTACTAGTCAGAGTGGATTAGATAAATACTCAAGTATACTCAACACACACACTCAAACATACACAAAGGAAGGACAGGAGAGAAAAGTTGTATTAGTTTGGTGCTGAATAAGATGAAGAAATGGTCGATAATTTGAATATATTTGTGAAAGAGAAAAAAAATAACTCTCAAAGGAGAAAGTTTGTGAGCCCAGCAATTGCGTTTGTGGGATATAAAGAAAACTGATTTCTGCCAACTTCAACGATGTGTGTAGCATTTGTTTGAACAATGGAACTATCTACTGATTGAATTTGCATTTAAGTGGCTAAGTATTTCACAAACACAAAACACACACACACACCTGTAGCTGTCTGCTTAAGAATTTACTTCTCAAACACATGAATTCAGATTCAGGCCTGCTGTGTGGAACCTTAGACAAGTGTATTCTACTACAATCATGAACCAACCAAGAAACTGTAAGAAGCCTATCATATGTGAGTGTGTGTATGAATACAAAAGTGCATGTGGGTACTGTTTTCTTTGCCTTGACGTTGCCTAATAGTTGTGAAAATAATCATCACCGTCATACATGTGTTTGTTTCTTCTGTGAAAATATATCTTCCAATGGGGAAATACATCCTTACTCGAAAACAAGTGAGAGCTGGCAAGAAGAAGAGAAACTGACCATAGAAAAATCAGGCTCAGTGAACCCCACCTCTACATGCAAGAAAAATTGACATCAAAATGATGATGATGTATATGTATGTATGTATGTATGTATGTATGTATGTATATATATATATATGTATGTATATGTATATATATATATATGTATATATATATATATATATATACATATGTATATATTTTCCAAAGATTGCCCTGTTTTGCGAACTCTCCACCGGCCACCGAGTGAGAGGAGCTCTGAGGAAGCGCTGCAAAGAATGCCTCCAAGAAGTCTCTAACAGCATGTCATATTAACCACCAATGCTGGTCAGATCTGGCTGTGGACCCTGATGTCTGGTGCCACACGATCGTCAACGCAGTCAGCAAGTTTGAGGAACAAAGAAGAGACGCACTTAAAGACAAGAGACGCAGGAGGAATGCACGAGCTACCTCTGACACCACACCGGATGTTACCTTCGTCTGTGGACACTGCTCATGGACCTGCCTTTCCCATATCGGACCTGTCAGTCATGAGCGTGCATGCACGCAACGTGGACAGCCTTCCTGATCTTCGTTCGCAAAGCCGAGCCATTATGATGATGATATATGTATGTATATGTGTATATATATATATATATATATATATATATATATACACACCCCAAGAAATCACTCACATCTTTGAACAGGGTCTTAGGCTCAGTTTCAATGGCTATATGAAGCTGCTGGATGCTGTCATGAGTCCCTGCTGAGGGTTGCTGCTGGAAGGAGATATGTGTGGCAGCAGGATTCAGCTCCTTGCCATACCTGCAGACAGAGTCAGAAGCAGTTGTCAGAGAATTTCTACAACTTTACCAGCCCCAATTTCTGGCTTCGTAATTCCCCCAATTGTAATCCCATAGAATATTATGTGTAGGGTGCAGTTGAGAAAGATACCAACTGCTCTGTCTATAGCACCCAGGCCAAGCTGGTGATCAAGATCAAGGAGGTATTTAAAGATCTCCCCAGGGACACAGTAAGGAACACATGCACCAGGTTCCAAAGCTGGCTTCTGGCCATGGTGGAAGCTAATTACAGCTATTTTGAGTAAAACATTATCTCCCAGTTATAATCTATTTATAATTTATTTATGGATGGGATATTGTGTTTTTTTTACTTTATACAAGCTGTCAAGTTTAGCCTGAACACCCTGTATTACCTTACCTATTTCTTTACTACCCACAAGGGGCTAAACACACAGAGGACAAACAAAGACAGACAAACGGATTAAGTCGATTATATCGACCCCAGTGTGTAACTGGTACTTATTTAATCGACCCGAAAGGATGAAAGGCAAAGTCGACCTCAATGGAATTTGAACTCAGAACATAGTGACAGATGAAATACCTATTTCTTTACTACCCACAAGGGGCTAAACACACAGAAGACAAACAAAGACAGACAAATGGATTAAGTCGATTATATCGACCCCAGTGCGTAACTGGTACTTATTTATTCGACCCCGAAAGGATGAAAGGCAAAGTCGACCTCAGTGAAATTTGAACTCAGAACGTATTGGCAGACGAAATACCGCGAAGCATTTTGCCCGACGTGCTAACGCTTCTGCCAGCTCGCCGCCTTAATTACCTTACCATCTCCAGCACGTACTTTAAGAATCCATCAAACTGTCCCATAATCTATAAATCAAGTGAAGATAGTAACCAGAGAGACTGCACTCTTTCTAGGTAAAGATAAAGACTGATGGCTGTGAATGCTAAGACTACTCCTGGTGAAAGAGCACCACCAAGCATAAGATAAATGTAAGCACTAGATAGAGAGAAGTAAAGAAGACAATCTGGTGAAGGAGAATATGGAAGCTGAAAGAGAAAACAACCAGAAGCAATTTAGAGAATATCAAATGATATGGATGACCAGATAGAGGAGAATGAAAGTAATAGCATAGAGGACAACTGGGATTTTCTACAGGATAACCTACTGAGTGTGGCAGATCTAATCTATGGATGGGTCAAGGTTCTGACCAAAAATAGGCTGACGTAGAGATAAAATAGTTCTGTAGAGAAAGCCATGAAGGCTAAAAGACAGACTTGGAAAGACAGGCTATAGGTAGGCAGCAAAAAGCAATACAAACTTGTCTCGTGTCACTCTGTCTTCCATTATACTCTTGATCCTTTTCCCTTCTGTCAGCATCTTCTGATTCACAAAGATTTCTATCATCTCTCTATCATCATCTCAGAATAGTGAGTACTGCTATTACTCTCAATATCAAACTGCTTCCCCTTCACTATCGTTCATGCCTCTAATGCTCATGCTTCTTAATCTTTTAAGAGGCTGGAGAGTGAGCAGAGACAAGTTGTCAGAACCCTTTAGTCGTACCAAGGACACCGTTCACTTCTCTAGTCCGAGTGACATGGAAAACAAGCTGTGCATTCTGTTAAGTGGTGAGGTTGTGGGGAGCCTTGAGTCTTTTCAAGGATATGACACTTTTGTAGTGTTGGTAACAAAAAAAAAAAAGAAGCACTCAATACACTTTGTAAAGTGGGTGGTGTTAGGAAGAGTATGCAGCTAAAGAAATCAAGTCAAATATGAAACATGAGAAAGATGTGGTTCCATGACCTGCTCAGGTGAACAATACTCCTAAATACTTATTGAGACCAATTTGTCCAACCTGTATCAGCATAGAAACTGGGATGAAAATTATGTGTATGTATTTTGTGTGTGTGTGTGTGTGTGTGTAAAACATACACCACAATGTATACATATATGCATGTAAAAATAACTAATTTCAAGAACAATTGAAGTAAAACCATCAGATATTTACTTGTTTCATGTATTGAAATCTTTACCAATATTGAAATTTGTTTTGTCATTTCTTTTTTTTCTGTAATCATGCTGCAATCGTCTTAGTTATTTCTACAAGTAAAGTAAACCATTTCCTCAACAGAAACAAGAAGTTTTGTTTCAAATGTCTTTTTACACAATTTCCATTCTTCCCACTTTTTATCCAATTTAACCTTTATTTTCCCCTGCTGTTCTTGCTGCTATATTGCTACTATAGTGATAATACTATTGTTCTATCGTTTGTTTTACTTTTATTTACAAAAAAAAAAGAAGTTACTGAAACAGGAAGCAACTGTGGGATATTTGAAATCAATACTCAAGTACCTCACATTGATTCTCCTAATAACATCATCTTCCATGATAATTTACCTTTTGGCCAACTACTTTTAAATTAGAATTCTTTCCTATGATACTTTGTATTTCAATTTTTCTTTTTTTTTATCAGCTTTGTCGTTTTCTTCTTTTTCAGCTTTACTACTACTACTACTACTACTACTACTGCTGCTGCTGTCACTGTACTTGCTGCAATACCATTGTTGGAATTCCTTACATCTTACTGAATTTTCAACAGATCACACTTTCAGCTTTTCGTCATTAATCTTTCAATATGGAAATAAAATGGATTCCTACAGTTTTTAGCCTTTAGTTTCTTGTTGTAGCAGAATTTCAAATCCTTTGATCAAGAGAAGTACAGTGGGTAGGGGTGAAGAAACAGCACAATAAAAAAGTTTTGACACACTGTTGCAGTGATCAAAGTAAAGTGCTAGGTAGGGTCAGTAGAAAGAAAATAATTAGCAGCTGCACGTGTCACTGAAATGATACAAATATAAAACCCACACACATACACACAAAATATACAAAATAAAGTTGTAAGAACGATTTCTTATAAAATTGAAAAGAATAGTATAAAATTCTTGCTTAAGCTCAATGTTATCTTTTGTATTGTTTGCATAAGTTATTCTTTCAAGAATTTCCAAGTTAAATTCTTTCCATTTACAAAACAGATGGTTTGGAACAAAAAAGCAACGCATGTGGGCTGTATGAGGAAAGTACTGCACATTTTTTTATATATTACCTTGAATACTATAAGGCAAGTTTGAAAAAGAAAACTAATTTCAAAGTTCTAAATGCATCTGGCATTGTCATCAGAGAAATATCTTTATATATAAAATTCAAGTTGTGTGTGTGAGACTCTGTCTCCTCCGATTTAGATTCCTAACTACTCCCACATTTTGCGGTGCAGTTTAACCAAAAGCGGGTATCTTATAGTCGTCGTTCATATCGAGCCCTTCTGGGTATTAGCGCGCGTCTACAATGAGTCTACGATTTAAAAAAAAATTTACCATCATTTTTCCGCATTTTTTATGATTTTTGCTCGGGTTATATAAGGGATGTAACTCTCTAAAAATGCTTATATAGTTATTTCCCTTACAAACCCGAGCAACGCGGGGCGATACTGCTAGTTATCCATAAAAACTAATGAAGAAATATGAAGCCTTAGTACTTTTGATAAGGTGATTACAAAAATAATGCTGTATATGAATGCAGTTGTCTTTCCACAATGAACCACACTTGGCCAAATCAATAGTGTGTAGGACAACTAAAGAGGATGGAGGGTAGCATTTTATATACTGTCAACAGTGTTACAACTAGCTAATCCACCCAGCTAGCTCATCACTACAAGCAGCAGTAACACAGTAAAACTTATAAATATTGTGTTGGACTACTAAACTGTGCTGATACTTGTACAGAGATATATTGTGCATTAAAAATATCTTTGATACTTTAATTCTGAAGTATTAAAAAATTATCATTTCTGTCAATTAAGTTTAAGTTTTATTGCTTGTACTTTAAACTGCTTGTTAAGATCCAAAAAGCACATGTGTATATGAGGAGTAATGTAGTTACTTATTTCAAAAGCAGGGACACAGTCATAGAAGATTTGTAATTTTACTGTTGGATATTTCATTGAAGAAAAGAAATAAGTGAACAGACATGGAATTTAGTTTTGAAATTACAATAAAAAGTTATTCATTGGTGATTATTGGAAAATTTACACAAAACAAAATATTGACAAATATTCTAATGTGACTTCACTGATTCTCTGATCACTTCTGTTTCTTTAGAGAAATTGGTTTTCAATTCCTGTTTTCCATCTCTGGTGCCAGCTTCTTTTATTTCAGAAATTCAGTTATTTGTCAGTTTTTTTCTTTTACTTACATTCTAAATATTTCATCATTTCATTTGTAAAAAGAATTATCATTAAGTATTAAAAATATTCTGCTGATAAGAACTCAAAATGATAAAAATGAAATAAAAATTATGTTACTCTGCTTACAGAGCTTTATCTTCACAAATAAAGTAACTTTAAAATAAAAATTATCATTATAATTTAAGATCAGAATCTACAAAATGCCAGTATTTATTTATTCATATGAGGAAAATATTTTAATTATACACTGAATATTTTAAATATCAAATTTCCATCCCCAAACAATGAAAGAAAGTAAAAATATTTTGTAAATAATGCATAATAATAATAATAATCATAATAATAATAGTAATAATAATAATAATAATAATAATAATAATAATAATAATAATAATAATGTATTGCTAATTAATTAAAAGATAGGATTCAAAGTCATGCAGAAATATTCTTGATCATTATCTTCTTGATTAAAAAGGAAAGAATATATTTAGAATAAGAAAGTGAATTTGTTAAAACTTATTTTTTTGTAGCTCTGATAATTTCTTTATATGAATCAGATTCTAAAGACAAATTCATTGCATTCTTGAAAGAGATTTCAATACTATTCTTCAAATGATCTCATTAAAACTATTAAATTTCTATTCTCCCAACTGTTTCACTCTGAAATGCCACTAATTCTAATGATTTAGCTATGATAAATATATCTATAATCAATAACTTTATAGATTTAGAATTAATTTCAGAAAATCTCAAATGAAATTTGTTGATTGACTGCTGGGTCTAGAGAGATAATATATGTGTTCTGCATTCATAATTTTAAAAAGGACCTGAAATGATTATAGCATTTATAATACTGGTTTCTATCTTGAAGTTAGTTTCTATTTTAATTAATACAATTTTTAACTTGTTTAATATTTCAATGATGACTTCATAGAAAGTAAATTTGATGCAATAAAAATAAATTAACTTTTACTTTTCACGTTGTAAATACATGTTCTCAAAACAATTCAGTCAAGGTTGACATTTCCTTTCATTTTGCATGATGCCAAAAAGTACCAGTTATGTGTTATTGTGAATCCATTTGTGACCATATTACTCCTTTGGAGCTGTAAGAAATCATCATCATCATCATCATCACCATCAGTAGTAGTAGTAGTAGTAGTAGTAGCAGCAGCAGCAGTAGTAGTAGTAGTTGTTGTTGTTGTAGTAGTAGTAGTAGTAGTAGTAGTAGTATCAGCTTGTCCATCTTTACATTGTGAGTTCAAATTCTATCTGCTCAATTTTTGCCCTTTTGCTCTTCATTCTTTTGAGGTCAATAAAATACTTGGTTGTTAATTACCATAGGAGACATTCAACATCCAAGAACCAATCTCAAAATCCTTGCTGTTCCCAGCAGAGCAGTTTTGGGGGCTTGCTCTACTCTCTTGTCAATACCAATTTCTTTGACACATTTCTCGAACTTGCTTGCTAGTGCTCCAAGTTCCCATATAACTACTGGAATGACAGTCACTCTCTTCATAGTCCACATTCTTGCAATTTCGTCTTTTAGTAGTCTGTACTTTTCGACCTCTTTTAGTTCTTTGTCACTTATGCATGCATCTCCAGGTATTGCAATATCTATGATTTTGGTTTCCTTTATCTACCATAATATATTGTCTCTGAGACTCTACTAGGGAGTCACATTAGATTGTAAAATCCCACAGTATCTTATGTTCCTTGTTCTTGATGATTCCTTCTGGTTCATGTTCATACCATTTCTGTGCTCTGTTCAGGTTGTACATTTCATGTAGCCTTCAGTGGACAAACTTAGCCTCGTTATCCTGCCTCATTTTGTAGCGTTTTTGGGCCAGCTTACTACATTTATTATTATTATTATTATCATTGTTATTATTCATCATTATTATTCAGTTATCCAATTTTTATTGTATGATTTTCTGCATTACAGAGTGCAGATCTACATGTTTTAGGTATGTACAGTTGTAAAAAACTAAGCTCAAAATAGTGTTACCTAATGTTAGACTGTGTTTCTCAACTAGTAATGCAAATATACATTATTTACAATAGATGGATAGGTGCCCTCACCTTGTTTGTTGCTACCATAACATTTCAACTGATGTACTTCCCATCCTTCATCAGGTGTTCTGGTGGAATTTCAAACCCATCTCTTTATTTGACTAATGGGGTACTCTGTTCTCATTTCTAAGGTATTCTTTTTTTGCTGATGTTATTTTTTGGTGATATTATTTCCCATGTCCCTGCCTGGGACTGAACTTGGAATCCGAGGGTTAGTAACACACACTCTTATCCACTATGCTATATGCCCATAGAGTGAATTTTGGGGCTCATAAATCTAATATTTTATCTTTTCTTAATATTAGTTGCCATATTACATTCACATCTGCACTAGGTCTGCTTAGGAAGTTATTGTGTCCTAGTATATGTGTTGCCTCGATTAATTTTCGTAATTTCCAGTACTGTTCTCTGTCTATAATTTTTTTTTCTACCAGAAACCTGATGAAGGCTGAAGAGTACATCAGCTGAAATGTTGTTGTAGCAACAAGTAAAGCGAAACCACCTATCTGTCTATTGTAAATAATGCACATAATTCTTAATCTTAAAAATATAAAATAGTATTAAGGCAAATATGTTTTCTTATTTTCATTCTGTTCAGTTTTTCACATATTGGTCATGCAAACAAAACACAAGCTGAAATTGTTAGACATACCTCTGACTATACTTTTGTGTTCTCATTCATTTGTCAAATTAACACAAGAGTGAAAATATGAGATATTGAAAAAGAAGCAGATTCATAGCTAATCATTACTTTTGTATCACAGTATGGGAGAGTGGTCAATTATTTTAAGGTGTATTGTCAGTTCATCTGAGATTGGGTGATTGAATTGGCTTGTGAATAATGTTGGAAATATTCTTTTAATTTAAATTCAGTCAGGCTTTATCTGGTACAGATCAAATTCACATTTACCTTCTCCACTTAAAAAAGCCATTACAGGTGAGAGATATCATTTGGCTATACCAATTCCTTTGCCTAAAATCTTCAATCATTTTATAACAGTCTATACAATAATAATACAACAAATATTTAAATAATGTGATATTGAAATACAGGACATAATGTGAGAAACAAGCATTGAAATTTCCCCGAGATAATTGCTTATTTCGTAGTTACTCATGGGAAAGCAAGAAATACCTGACTTAGTTCATTCCAACTAATACAATGTCAAAAGGGAAAAAAAATTATTTCAACCCTAGTTGTAGCTCTAAACCACAATATTCTTGACATTTCTTCGGATAAGAAGAAGAGCACCAGGAAATAAATGTAACTTGACATACATACCTTCCAAAATTAGGAAGAAAATGTAATTTTTGTTTTTTATGATTCTTTATGTTCTGGAAAAATAGGTTTAAATAAAATAGTAATAAAAGCATAAGTAATTATCTTCCCTAATTTGAAGCACCATTCCATACTGCCTTTTCCACCTATGGATATGCAGTGGTTACTTGTGACAAAAGGATATAAAATAGCAAAAACATACTTTGAGCAAACACACAAACACACATGTATCATATTTGGCCATGAAAAGAAGTCAACAATCATAGTCTACAGACAATACATCATGGCTATCATAGATGGATGATAGCAACATAACTTGTGTTCCTGATCACTCTGCAACAAATTACAAAATACACTATATAAATAACAAAGCAGCACACAACTCACTCTCACGATTTTTACATACACCACACCTGCAGATCACCTACGCAGTAAAACAAAAATGCTAAAAAGTACTAAGAAGGAAAGATCAGTTGGACATGCAAGGACGACAGGCTGTTACTAGGGCATAGTTTAACCCATTTAGTCTGGAGCCCCATCAGTACATGAAAATTCACACAGCCACACATACTGCTATAACAATATCCTAAAAACATAATCATCTCGCTCACTATAGTGTGTGTGTGTGTGTGTGTGCGCGCGAGCGTGTGTGTGTGTGTGTGTGTGTGTGTGAGTGTGTGTGTGTGAGTGTGTGTGTGTGTGTGTGTGTGTGTGAGTGTGTGTGTGTGAGTGTGTGTGTGTGTGAGTGTGTGTGTGCCTGTGTGTGTGTGTCTGCATTTAGTTGTGCTGTTGTGCATGTAAATACAGTACATGTGTATGCACATGTTGCTTTTGAGGTAAATTGAGTATGCAAGCTATTTGTACAAGTGAGACAAGTTGAGACAAGTTTATTTTATCCTTCTGGTTTATGAGTTTGTTTGTGATTGAGTTGTTCTTGAGAGTTCTGTATCAGTAGGTTATGTTGAATGGGATGTGAAAACTTTCAGCTGTGCGTAATTTACAGCTAGCACTAAACACTTGTCAATCATATGTGTCCAAATATGCATCAAGACTTACCCAAACCAACATGAAAGGTAATATAGAGGTGCATATAAGGTGGCGAGCTGGCAGAAACATTAGCACACCGGGCAAAATGCATAGCGGTATTTCATCTGTTGGATATGTGTATATATTCTTTTCTACTCTAGGCACAAAGCCCGAAATTTTTGGGGAGGGGTGGGCAGTCGATTAGATCGACCCCAGTATGCAACCCTGAAAGGATGGAAGGCAAAGTCGACCTCGGCGGAATGTAGCAACAGATGAAATACCTATTTCTTTACTATCCACAAGGGGCTAAACACAAAGAGGACAAACAAGGACAGACAAACGGATTAAGTCGATTACATCGACCCCAGTGCGTAACTGGTACTTAATTTATCGACCCCGAAAGGATGAAAGGCAAAGTCGACCTCGGAGTTCAAATTCTGCCGAGGTCGACTTTGCCTTTCATCCTTTATTATTAAACTAATAAAGTTCTTTGTTTCAAACCAAACTAAGTAACATCGAAATTGGTAAACATTTGGCTGAAAATGAGTTACAGACAACTTAATTGGGTAATCCCATAAGGAACTGGTTTATCGATTTTTTCCACTCATCGATTTTTTTCCCGTTTTTGGAAAACTTAAAAGCATTCAAAGATCCCATGAGTCCTAAGTAATGCTGGCATCAAGTTTGAACAAAATACATCAAAATTGGTAAAAGTTATGGTTGAAAATGAGGTGTAACCGATTTTACTGAGAAATCCTATAAGGAATCGGTCTATCGATCATTTTTATCCTGATTAAATGGAAAACCCCATAAGGAATCAGTTTATCGATTTTTCACCCCAAATAGGACTTAAACCGAACACAATATTGCTGATTCAAAAACATCTATATTTGTACTTTAAAGATGGTTTCCACACCCAACCCAGTTCTGCAGAATCAGTGTCGCGACGGGAGCACTTGGGTTGGGAGTTTAATCGGCAAAATCATAATAACCCATTTGGTGGAACTGGAGGGCAATTACTCCCCACTCCTCAAACTGATCTTTCCGATTTTTTTTTTTTCACCGGAATCCTATACTTTTTATGACGGAGATTCCGAATATGCAAAAAAAAAACACGTTTTCAAATTTTAACTTTTGATCCACACACCATCCTACTGTCTAAAAGTGAAAATGATTTGTCCATTTCCGCATGCGTAGATTTATAGTGAAAGAGCAAAAGTACCGCGGCATGTGAAGCCCTCACCACGAAACTCAATATGCTAAAAATAACAGCTAAAAGTCCAGAGAATTTTTGTGGTTGTGAGTACATTTACGGAAATGAACTAGCGCAATGTTACATCACCGAATTTTTTAAAATTGTGATAATAAATCAAGGGGTTTAGTCATTGCCGCCAAAATTAATTTCTCTTGCATTTTCTCTCTTTTTCAATGTTCAATTAAAAGAGAGAATATGTTGTTACCAACAACGTTAAAACTTTACTAACTTGATCGATCTGTCATTGAACCAGGATTTTAATTTCCTTTGATACATACTTAGCTATCATTTATATGGAGAATTGCAAACGTGGCATATAAAGATAACTTATTTTAATAGAAATTTTATGAGTACATTTCCGAAAATGTTTTCCTTGCACCTCCCCCCCTCACCCACACCCCTAACACATGTACATATACGCATGCGGATATATATGGATTAAGGCCCATTTTGGAAGTATGTTAAATTTTTATTATTTTGGAGTGAAGAACACCAACATAGGTGCTGAGCCAGTGACTAAACTTGTAGTATTTTGTTGAGATTAATCCAATGAATTGACAGCAAAATAATTACTTCTATCAGAATTGGATCAGATGGTTCCAGTTTCAGTCCCACTGTGTGGCACCTTGAGCAAGTGTCTTCTACTATAGCCTCGTGCCAACTAAAGCCTTGTGAGTGGATTTGGTAGCCGGAAACTGAAAGAACGCTCGTCATATATATATATATATATATATATATATATATTTATAAATAAGGATAATATCGATATTTAAATACCGATATTACCAAGTGGCCAGCATGGGAATAAATACCATACAAAGGTAATAATTTTTTATAACTAAAAATAAGGGTTTCTGAGAGACACCACCATGCCGAAATAGCAGTCAAATCCCTGACTCTAAAAACCACCTTAAATGTTCATGGTGGTGTCTCTCAGACACCCTTATTTTTAGTTATATATATATATATCAAATTGCTGGATCAGGTGATGAAAGTCTCAGAGAGGGTCATAGCCCAACTAAAAAGGGAGAGAGTTAGTTTAGATGAGATGCAGCTTAGGTTTGTGCCATTGAGAAGTACCACTGAGGCTATATTTCTGGTAAGGCAACTGCAGGAGAAATACCTAACCAACGGTAAACCCCCACAACTGCACCCACATCTACAATGTTTTTCTCTGTTCTATTGGTTCTGGGTCTCCCAGGACGTTCATCAATATCCACATTTTTTTGGCTATCTGGGAACGTCTGAACCACTCGCGCACTTTTGTGGTGCTCATGCCCTGCCCTCCTCTCCATACAATTTCTGAAAATTTGGTAAATTTGGCCCTGGCCTCTGAGCAGGTGTCGCCATAACAACTTGGTCATTGTCAATGCAACAATCACATGCTACACACCTTTGGCTTGTGGAAAGGCTCAAATATGGCTGTATGCAAACTGAGAGTTGCATCTACAATATGTACCTTATGGTAATTATTTTCAATAGTAATAGATAACCCAAAATATTTGAAGGATTTGAAAAGTTGTTTCCAATGTCTCTCCATTTCTACCTCACTGTATCAGTCTAGTATGAAGTGAGCATCATCCCTATATCGATCATCCCCCATCTTAGGAAACTAGGATTCGATTTGAGGTAGGATATATTCTTCGACTAAATACATGACTTGTGCTGAGTCACTATATCCCATTGCTATATCGAAAGAATCTATCCTATTTAATCCAAAGTTTGCAATCAAAATCTATCATAGTTCCTTGCATGGTTAATATCATTTCTACTTCTGATCTAGACAAATCCATATTCTGTATAACAAAAATGAAAGCCTTATTTAGAAGAATAGGATTAATTGTGGAGTAATAGCAAGTTATGTCTAGTTGCATAAATTTACTACTAGTTTCTCTCGCTCTTTAAACCACCCATCTGAGTGTCAGACCACAGTGGTAGTCTAAATTAAGATTTAAGAATTGGTATTACCCTATCGATTATACTTTTGCTAATCCTATCTATATCCGATTTAGAGGAGCATGTCAGTCTAACTTTGGGGTCACAATCAAGATTATTTTTATGATCTTTTCAATTTATCCTGTTTTCTTTGAGCATATGGTTCTGTTCTATCTCCTATTCCTAGTCTAGTGACTATGTCAAATCCCTTATCATTTATATTGGTTATTGTATTTCTAGGTGTATGTTCGTACTTGCTACATAGTTTCTTTCTAATTATTTCTTGTCATGCATTGTAGGAGCAGATGCATCTCCTCAGGCGACTGTTCAATAAGTAACTCGTTTTTCACTTGCATTTGTTTTGCTCTCAGTAAGTCTAAAGTGTCCTTTCAAACTCTTTTAATTTTTTTTTTTTTTTTTGTTTTACTTGCCAACCCAACCACTGAGTGGAAATCATATAATTCAAAGAACAAAAGAGCCTCCACCACTGAAAGAGAGGAGGTGAAAGAAAGAGAGATGACTTTTGGTGAGATGTTGGGATAGGCTGCTGGCAGAGACGTTAGCTCGCCGGGCGAAATGCGTAGTTGTATTTTGTCTGTCATTACGTTCTGAGTTAAAATTCCACCGAGGTCGACTTTGCCTTTCATCCTTTCGGGGTCGATAGATTAAGTACCAGTTACGCACTGGGGTCAATATAATCGACTTAATCCGTTTGTCTGTCCTTGTTTGTCTCCTCTGTGTTTAGCCCCTTGTGGGTAGTAAAGAAATAGGCTTTATTGTTGTATCAGTAAACTTTACATAGACACACACATAGTGTACATACATATCAATGTTTTTTATATGAACAGAGAGGGAGAGACAGACAGACAGATAGATAAACAGATAAATATATCGATAGAAAACTAGACAGACATACACACAGACAGATAGATTGATGATGAATGTGTATATTTGTATGAGTATGTTTGTGTATAAACAGAAGGTGTTGAATATTAAAGTGGTATTTGAAATTCATTTGATATTCCGATCATTTCCTTGTAAATCTGTTCTTGCCATAAATTTGTTGTTATTGTGGAGCATCTTCTTTATTTTTCTTTCTGTCTTTCTTTTATACAATACAGCTATGAATAATTGGGAAGTCTGAAGAAGGACAGTATAACTATAGTTGTCTCAGAAAAGTTACCAACTAGTTTGGTAATCTTTTTATAAGTTAGTGATGACTGAAATACTGAAGTTTTACTTCAACAACAACAACAACACCTATTTTTATGTGTATTTCTTTTTGAATACAAATATATTTCTTTACATAAAATATCATTTCATCATAATACTTCCTTACTGTAGCACAAGGCTGGAAATCTATAGCAGAGGCAATTTAATCTGATTTTAAATACATCTTGGTGTATTCTTCAGTGCCTTTATGTCCCATACTTTAGATATCAGCAATCACAGACCTTTACTCCACCTGTCCCATAAACATTGTATCAAGTTACTGGGCTGCTCTTTCAGTAGCTCGCTGGTAAGACCATTGAGTATCATCTTCAGCTTCTTCATTTCAATTTCTTAGTTGTCACAAAGTGTTCAAGACTTTGTCATTATGTGTGATGTCAAATGAATTTAACTAATTTCCTAATGATGTTAAGAAGTTTTCTGATGGCATGTGTTATTCAGTATATCTTCAATATTCATCACAGAAATTAATAGTGGTAAGAGACTCCCAAGAGAGCTGAACAGGAGAAGGTTTTATTATTGCTTTCTCTGTCAATCTCTGGGATTTAAACTCACTGTATAAAAAGAGATGTATTAATGTCGCAAGACATTTTTCTCTAATAGCTTAGCAGTTTTTCTTGACCCTTTTCCATTGCATTTTCTATCAATATGCAAAATTACAAACCTTACACTTATAGAAATTTACTGGATCTTCTATCTTATATTTTTTTGTTACTTGGTCCAGTCATTGCCCTGTAGCCATGCTTATGCAACTCGTAAGGAGTTTTAGCTGAGCAGATCAACTCCTGAGTTTAATTTTTAAGTCTGGCATTTATTCTATCTTATGGTGGTGGTGGTGGTGGTGGTGGTGGTGGTGGTGGTGGTGGTGGTGGTAGTAGTAGACGAACTAAACAGCTTAGACAGAAAGACAAGGAAGTTGCTAACTAGATATGGGTCACTCTACCCAAAAAGTGGCACAGACAGACTGTATGTACCAAGAAAAAGAGGGGGAAGAGAACTTATTGGATGTGAACACAGCAAAGATAAAGCACTATACAAGAAATTGAAGACGAATGAAACTGAAAATAGGTGGGTAATGAAAAGAATGCATGGTCAATTTCATAGGAATGTTGAAGATAAGACAGACAGAGAAATAAGATGGTTGTGGAAGACTAAAAGTGATTTAAAACAGGAAATGGAGACTCTAATCTGTGCTGCCCAAGAGCAAACATGAACTACATAAAATACAGAATAGACAACACATCAGAAAGTAGTAAGTGCAGAATCTATGGGCAAAACCGTGAAACCGTATGGTATATCACCAGCTAATGTACGTCACTAGCCCAGAAGGAATATAAGAGATACCATGACAATATAGCCAGGCTTGTTCATTAGACACTTTGCAACAAGTATGAACTTGACAGAGCAACATCTTGGTATGACTATAAACCTGAAAGCATCGTCAAAAATAGAAATGCAAAGATCCTATGGGATTATATGATTCAATGCGACCATGAGATAGAGAATAGGAAGCCAGCCATAGTGTTAATTGAGAAAGAAAACAAACTATGCTGGATCATAGACATAGCATGCCCAGCTGACAACAAGGTATGCGATAAGGAAGAAAGAAAAGTTGAGAGATATGACAGGTTAGCTTGGGAAGTTAAGCAGTTATGGTCGATGAAAAAGGTAGCAGTAGTACCAATAATTGTCGGAGCCCTGGGAACAGTGAGCAAAAATCTCGAGAAGTACGTGGAATAAATAGGGGCTGCAATAAGGGTGGAGCACTTGCAGAAAACAGCACTGCTTGGAACCGCTCGAATACGCTGGAAGGTGCTCAAAAAATAAGAGGTGTTACCATAGTTCACTGGTAGTGAACAGCTGATACTGTAATACATTTCCAGCATTAGAAGCTGTGCAAAGGCAATGATAATAATAATCAATACAGCATTATTTAACTTTCAATGTCTCTCAGCCTCTCTCTCACTCAGTACATGCATGCATGTGCATGTGTGCATGCATATGTTTGCATATTTATGGACACAAATACTTTTATATGCTGAAAAGTTTCAGCTAGAAATAATTCATAAAGTATATTAGGGCTATTAAGTTAATTACTATATAATTATACCATAGACATGAAACAATTATTTTGTTAAAGTCATTAATTTATTATTCAACCATTCAATAAGTGTTTCTCCTAATAAGGGTTAGTATAATTCATATAAAGTTGTATTTAGATGTTATGAATAATGCAGAATTTTTACAAGATTCTCTACTGATCCTGCAGTTTACTACCCCTAATTATATCAAATATTACTCAAAAAAGAAACAAAAATAATCCAATGGTAAATGTCTTAACACATAAAACACACACACACATATATAAATATATAAATATATATATATATATAGAGAGAGAGAGAGATATTTGCCAATGAGGGGATGTTAGCTTTTACACTGGTCTTTTTAAATCATTAGTGACGTTCAATCCTTCAGTCACAAGCGTTAGAAGAAGTATTACTCATTCTGGTGAGTGAAATAGAGAAATGCTTTCAAGGTAACCAAGAAACATAAAACCTTATGTGCATCAAGAGAAATGTTAAGAATTTGAGAGCAACTGTGGAAAACCCTTGTCTTATACTACAATGGATGTTTGGGAAAAGGGAAAATACTCTCAATATGGAAGGAGTCAAATACTACCTTACTTTATAAGAAGACTGATAGGAAAGATTTGTCTGTGAGAATTTTAGGAATTCTTTATAAGAAGACATCAGTCTTCTTATATTTTCTTGATATTTTTATCATCTGATTTGCTTTTTACTATTTGAATGTGGGTTTGTTGCCATGTCTTAAGAATTCCTAAAATTCTCACAGACAGATCTTCCCTATCAGCCTTTTTATAAAGTAAGGTAGTATTTGACTCCTTCCACATTGAGAGTATTTTCACCTTTCCCAAACATCCATTGTAGTATACCACAAGGGTTTGCCACAGTTGCTCTCCACTTCTTAACATTTCTCTTGATGCACATAAGGGAAGATCTGTCTGTGAGAATTTTAGGAATTCTTAAGACACAGCAACAAACCCACACTCAAATAGTAAAAAGCAAATCAGATGATAAAAATATCAATTTTAAATCAAAATTAATGGTATTTTACTTACTTTCATATGTAAAACATAATGATTACTTCTCGTCTTCCCTAAATCCTATTGTAAGAGTAAGCAATTACATCTTTTTTCATTCTTACTAAATATCTTTTGCTTCCAACACCTTCTACCACATAGTGTATTCCATAGCATTTCTAGTGAAAGATTGCTTTACAAGTTATCTATCATACATAGTCTCTAGCATTCCTTGTTTTGACACAATTATTTCAAGAGAATATTCTTTCAATACATGCAGACATCTGTGGCAAAAGAGTTACATTAGTTATGGAATTGGATAACAAAACTGTTCAGGAATCTTTTTCTCTAGAGATAGGTAAGTTGTTTGCTGTTAAACAATAATTTGCCAATTGATCAACGAGTATATTTAGACTAGTTTCTGATACAATGATTGGGAAACGAACTGCTAATTGAATGATAGACATGCTAGGAATTTAAGCTACCTTTTCATCAAATATTTTAAATTTTGTGACGATTCTTTTTGTATCTTCTTTTTCTATTTGAATACAAAATTCCACAAGGAATTTTATTCAATCGGTTTTAAACCATGTAACACTGATTTCTTCATCAAAAGATTCACAAATTAAATGTTCTGGTGCCATTTCTCCAAGGTAAATATTATTTTTTTGTAATTACTTTCATTGCTTGGATCAATTTCTGATAATTGAATGTGTTTCAGTAATTCATCTTTAATAAAGAAACACAACGTATTTTTTTTGTTCAAGTAATATCATTAAAACTGACAATGTACCCTGAAATTCTCAGACTGGAATTCAACATTTAGTGAATTCTTCTTTTGGTATTACATGATAAAGTAAAAGTAGTATGCACTTGATTAATTTTGTGCTTGCTTATAAATTCCCTTTGTACCATCAGCTTTGTCAAATTTTGATCAGAAACTAAAAGTTAAAGTATCAAATTGATTTAATATCACAGTAATAACAATGAAACAATCTTGTTTGTTCAAGTTTAGGTATTTGGGGACCAGTTGTTGCAAAAAACTTTACAATAGGCGCAGGAGTGGCTGTGTGGTAAGTAGCTTGCTAACCAACCACATGGTTCCGGGTTCAGTCCCACTGCATGGCATCTTGGGCAAGTGTCTTCTGCTATAGCCCCGGGCCGACCAATGCCTTGTGAGTGGATTTGGTAGACGGAAACTGAAAGAAGCCTGTCGTATATATGTGTGTATATATATATATATATATATATATATGTATGTGTGTATGTGTTTGTGTGTCTGTGTTTATCCCCCTAGCATTGCTTGACAACCGATGCTGGTGTGTTTATGTCCCCGTCACTTAGCGGTTCGGCAAAAGAGACCGATAGAATAAGTACTGGGCTTACAAAGAATAAGTCCCAGGGTCGATTTGCTCGACTAAAGGCGGTGCTCCAGCATGGCCGCAGTCAAATGACTGAAACAAGTAAAAGAGTAAAAGAGAGAGAGAGTAATAAATATGAAACTCTGTAGTCCCCTGTTGCTGCTAGAAAAGTGATATGTTAAGTCTTTAACGAGAATCCCTAATAGAAAGTTAATATGCTAACAGTATGATTAGTAAAACGATCGAAAATATGTCAAACACATCCCATAATAAAAACAAAAGGTATAGCAACATTCGACATTTTCTTCAATACGTCTTTGGTGGCCATCATGGCAGAAAAATTATAGATTGAAAGACTATTAATATTTTTTTTTAGAGGAATACATCTTTCCTGCAAGGTAGAATTGACAGAATTGTGAAGCCCTAAAGCAATTTCATTTTCAATGTCTAAAGTATCTAACAATGCATTAACAATCTTTTCAAATCAATGTATCTCACAACTACAGTCCAAATCTGAGTAACTGAATCGTCTGTACTTCTGTCTATAATGACAGAAAACATTTATGCCTTGCAGCTCTCTGTTACCACTTATTTTCTTTTTTTTTTCTTCTTTTTTTTTTAGAAAAGTCTATTCCATTCTGAATAACATACAAAAATTTTATTCTTTCCAATTTTAATATTTCAGTAACCTTAATATTCAAAATTTCTTTCTTACATTCTATCAGAAGATTATGAACATTCGCAAAAAACATTTGCTATGTTCAACAAAATAGCTAGTCAGAAGCAATTTTTTTATGGTTGCTACTCTCAGTTTTTCTACCATAAATTAAGAAATATCAACACTAGATTTAGCCATATCACTTCATTGTTTACATTTATTTTATAAAAGTCTTGTGTTTTATTAGCATGGATTTATTTGAGTTTCTCAAAAAATAAAAATAAACCCTGAAGAATTACAATAACTGGCTTATTTCCATAATACTGAAAGCAATCTTTAAATTTGAGGCTTTTGCTGTCATTCTTTCTTGAACGACTGATCACTGCACATACCAGCTGTTTTTAGTGAGAGTTTCCCTGTCACTACGCATTATCAAAGAGGGCATATATTATACAATGGAAACAAGGTTATAGTGACTGGTAAAATAAGACAGCTCATACAAAAATCACCATACACAGAAAACATGAACACTAAATGGCAAGATTGCAAGGCACAGAGGGCCTAATGTACAACTTTTATGTACACCCAAATATAGCTCATACACATGAGTGTATCTTCACCATGAAAAATGATGGTTTATGGAAATGCGTTTTGTGAAGTGCACTTTGCTATTAGATTGTTTTAAAAATACGTGTGTTTTAAATGCTGAAAACTCAAAAAATGTCGGTTACATAAGCTAATTCCCTTTTTCTTTTTTCTTTTCTTTTACTTGTTTCAGTCATTTGACTGCAGCCATGCTGGAGCACCGCCTTTAGTCGAGCAAATCAACCCCAGGACTTATTCTTTGTAAGCCTAGTACTTATTCTATTGGTCTCTTTTGCCGAACCGCTAAGTTACAGGGACGCAAACACACCAGCATCAGTTGTCAAGCGATGTTGGGGGGACAAACACAGACACACAAACACACACACACACACACACACACACACATATATATACATATATACGACAGGCTTCTTTCAGTTTCCATCTATCAAATCCACTCACAACACTTTGGTCGGCCCGAGGCTATAGTAGAAGACACTTGCCCAAGGTGCCATGCAGTGGGACTGAACCCTGAACCATGTGGTTGGTAAGCAAGCTACTTACCACACAGCCACTCCTGAGACTTTGACATATGAAATTGTTATTTACTTTAAAATCTATGATGCTATTAGATCATTTTTAAACACTCACATTTTAAAAGTATTAATTGGTTACATGAAGTAATTCCATTGGAAGTAGTATCTTTGGATACTAAAGCACAGGGATTTCTAATTGATCATGCAATGATTTCATTTACTAGTTTCAGAGGGGATGCACTAAGCAGTGATAAAGGAAATTACAATGTTATCATCAATCAGAATGTGCTTGATGCTCATTCGAACTGAGGAACAAGCTACTCACTGTGTTTTGTCACAGAGACTATATCCCACTTGTTGACAAATAGTGTGTATACACTTAGATCAGCTCACAGTACCATTTACCTAGACTGTAAGACGTTAACATTTTGGAGTAGTTTTTTCCTCATCGGTCAAGACATTAAGTGGACAGCACTGTGAGTTGAATTAAGAAATTACCTCTCTTATGCTTTTCCAGTCACTGTACGATGACTGACAGCCCTATATGGTGGCTCACCGTAAGTAAATTACAGAAGGGGGGGGGGGGCACTAAGCAGTGATAAGTGTGAATATGCTTGATGCACATTTGAACTGGGGAACAAGCTACTCACTGCATTCCTGTTCAGACTGAAAATAACATTGCAATTTCGTTTACTAATATTCTCTTCAAAAGATAAAGAATGAAATATCTAAAGTTGCAGTAATGTTACATATTTTGTTATGTTACCCTACTTCTTCTCCCCCTTGTCTTTCCATTATATATAGAAGTGTGTGTGTGTGTGTGTGTGTGTGTCTGTGTGTGTCTGTGTGTGTGATTCAACCTTGATTAAGATATACGAATGCTATAATTAATTAACTATGTTCAATGAAAAGTTGATAATAGTAAACAGAGACTTGACAAAATATATTGCCATATGCACACACACACACACACACATATATATATATACATATATACCCACATATTCCAACTAGAATGGCTTTCAGAAACACATTGGTATACCTGGTCCCTGGTCCCACTACACATTGTATTTAAATGTTAAATAGTTTCTTTCATAAATATTTTCTTATTCAAGATTTTCAAATGGTTTCTTTTATCCATCATCTACCTCCACTTCATCATCATTTGTCTATTTTGCCTCACTTGACATGGATTGAATTTAACAATTTGAAGGCGTGTTTCACCTATGGATGTTCTTTCTGATGCCAACCTTTTAACTGATTTTTATGGCATACAAAGTAAACCTAATTTATGAACCAGGATGCATAAAGAATGCTATTTTTACATTTTGCAGTGGGAAAGAGAGTCATTTTAGCTGTCTAAGTTTATGTAAAAACTTTTATATTCACTCATCCTTTTTTCTTAATAACACCATCTATTACCTCTGTGACCTAGTTACTGTTATAATTTTAGAGAAACTCTTTTACTTATCTGCTTTACTTAATTAACATAAATTTTTAGAAGTTATATACAAAAAATATAGTTTCCTATTATGCGATGCGCCTACTTTTTAAGAAAGTGTGTGCATTTGAATTAGCTGGTCTAGATCATTGCTTGGCAGTTAAGAAAGGGATGCATTTGGGATATTAAGCATTTCCTCAACAGCTCTTCACATTCTCACCTCACAGACATAACTAAAAAAAACAGGTATCAGTGCAACGATTTGGTATTTTATTTGCAGCTATTATTATCAGTAAAGTCAAATTTACACTGACCAGGTTTTCGAATACATTGGTATCACATTCGTTGCCAAAGCATCTGCTAAACCCTTTCATGCCTTGCTTTCCTTGGTTATCTTATTGTTTCTTTACAGGCTGCTCTTAACAGAGAAGAGACCGGGTTCTTTTCCCATTAGATACGTAGAAGATGTAACTGCTAGCTGCTCGACCATGTAGTCTTCTCAACCAAGTAGATTTTTTGTAATTTGTGGTTGATACTGATGAAACCAGTCTTGCAGCATGGGACAATTAGAGGTACATCTGAAATGTAGTCTTTGTTAAAAGATAGAAACACTATATCACCATCATAGAATATGTTGGCTGCCCTTTCAACTAGAGAGTTACATGTTTTCATTACTTTATTTTGATTTCTCTTCTAACAATTTCCACAATATTGGATTGGTCAAATCAGTAAAGTGCAAGATAAAAGGTCTCATGTTATTTAATTGCACCAAGTTATGTTTTCTGAGTTTAGTACCCTTCTATTGTTGATCAAATAACTAACAACAATTAACTGCAGCCTACATAATCAACTACACCCTACACACTAAGTATGTAACATTCTGCCTACGTTCGAAACAATTATTGTAGACATTCTGAACAAATGGCATCTTGGGCAAGTGTCTTCTGCTATAGCCCCGGGCCGACCAATGCCTTGTGAGTAGATTTGGTAGACGGAATCTGAAAGAAGCCTGTCGTATATATGTATATATATATGTGTGTGTTTGTGTGTCTGTGTTTGTCCCCCCAGCATTGCTTGATAACCGATGCTGGTGTGTTAACGTCCCCGTCACTAAGCAGTTCGGCAAAAGAGACCGATAGAATTAGCTTACAAAGAATAAGTCCTGGGGTCGATTTGCTCGACTAAAAGTGGTGCTCCAGCATGGCCGCAGTCAAATGACTGAAACAAGCAAAAGAGCAAAGAGCAAGCAGAAAATCTATTCAAATTCTTAAATCCAGGGCTTGACTCTGGTTTCTATAGAATTCATGGATGAGAGTCAAATCCCTCTTGTAAAAGGCAAGGATCTTTTGAATGTAGCTTTTCCTACAAGAGGAAATAAATTCACTCAGCATAGCAAGCCAATGAATTATTCATTGATTCCCAAATGTGGTTACTGCTTTAAAGAAATTATAACCCTTCCCACATTTCTTATTTAGATGAAGGTGAATTCAGCCACTAAGAATTGACTGATAGTTTGTGACTGAATTTAAACAGCTGAATTTAGAGACTGTTAAATGTTACCCTTCTGACTTGATTATTTGTATTCACATATTGTTCAAATACTTTAATTTTTAGCAAAAATGTATGTATTGCTATTTGAAATTTATGCTGATCATGTATTCACCACCCATCTGAAATAACAGTCTAAAAAGTATTTCTTAGCTAGAAGAATTCATACCATTTATGGCATATAAGAGATAAGCATTGATTTTTGATGCAATTCCTTGCATCTCCAAAAGATACCACAGTGTAATTATACCATAGGTCAGCACATTCCAAGAAAATACATTGCTTTCAATACATTTTCAATATCAAACTTTCTAGTCAGCAAATTAAAATGACAAGGAAATAAACTGAAGTCTTATCAAATGCTTATAAATCTATGTTGCACCATCCAAACTATTTATAAAAGATTTTAAGTTTATATTTTGTAAGTCTTCTATATGAAGAAACTTTTATGATACGTAAATATCTGCTTAGATAAATATGTTGTTCTGTTTCTTTTTTTTTTTTACACATTTAAAAAAATATTTTGCAATGAATAAAAGCTATTTAGAAGAATCTCCAAAACATATGGCTCTATTTTGTCACTTCTTTCCATCACAAAAGAAACTTGACAGCATTTAAAAAAAATAGGTATCTATGAGATATATCTTTTATTAAAAGTTGATATTGTTTGCTATCTAGAAAATAACCTCTAAAGTCAGCAACAAAGCTTTTGTCCTAGTGCTAAGTTAGTTCAATATAAAAACCAACACGTCTTCAAATAACTCCTAACTGTCTTTAAAATTATAAAATTCTAGCAGTATCACCCGGCGTCACTCGGGTTTGTAAGGGAAATAACTATATAAGCATTTTTAGAGAGTTATAGCCAAAAAATAGCAAACAAATGCATTAAAAATGGAAAAAAAATGATGGTAAATTTTTTTTTAAATCGTTGACTCATCGTAGACATTTTTAGAGAGTTACTTCCCTTATATAATAGCGAAAAAATGCATTAAAATGGAAAAAAATGATGGTAAATTTTTTTTTAAATCGTAGACTCATTGTAGACGTGCGCTAATACCCAGAAGGGCTCGATATGAATCACGACTATAAGATACCCGGTTTTGGTTAAACTGCACCGCAAAATGTGGGAGTAGTTAGGAATCTAAATCGTAGGAGACAGACACACAACTTCACTTTTATATATAAAGATTTCCTCATGTTTTAAGTTTCCAAATTCATGTCTACATAAAATGGCCATAGCCTGGAGTCTTTATTTGATTTGAAACCTCAACCACACATCAGATCAAGTAGAGTTGACTGGGTGTACATGAAGTTTCTAGAAAAGATATCTCATGAATATATGTGTGTATGTCATTGTTCAGTTATATTTTAAGATCTCTTATCAATAAAGAGTCATTAGAATTCCAGCATCAACAACAGGATATTTTTACTTGTATACTCTTTTACTCTTTTACTTGTTTCAGTCATTTGACTGCGGCCATGCTGGAGCACCGCCTTTAGTCGAGCAAATTGCCCCCGGGACTTATTCTTTGTAAGCCTAGTACTTATTCTATCAGTCTCTTTTTGCCGAACCGCTAAGTGACGGGGACGTAAACACACCAGCATCGGTTGTCAAGCACTGCTAGGGGGACAAACACAGACACACAAACACACACATATATATATATACATATATACGACAGGCTTCTTTCAGTTTCCGTCTACCAAATCCACTCACAAGGCATTGGTCAGACCGGGGCTATAGCAGAAGACACTTGCCCAAGATGCCAGACAGTGGGACTGAACCCGGAACCATGTGATTGGTTAGCAAGCTACTTACCACACAGCCACTCCTGCGCCTATGTATATATATATATATATATGTATGTATATATATATATGCAGATTTGTGTGTGTTCTTTTATATATGTATTCTCTTGCATATAATCGCATATCTAGACATGCTCATATATATTTAAATGATAAACTTCTGGAAAGTTTTACAGAGTTTTACAGGTCCAGTGACGGATTGGATCTGTAATCTTCGAATTAGCTTTTTCCTTTCTGGTTTTAAGATGCCTAATTTCTCAAGATTGTTAGTTAGGCTGTGTGTTACATATGTATGTGAGTATGTATGTATTTAAGTAAGTATCTAGCTATCTATCTATTTCTCTATCTTTATATATATGCATGTCTGTGTATGTGTGTGTGCACAAAAATATTTACATACACACATATTTATATATCTATATATGAATTGCCAGAGGCACATATATGAACAACATAGATATGTAAGGGTGTATTAAATAATATACAAGATAAATTTTCAATTTAATCCTTTAGCATTTAAACCAACCATATCTGAACAAAATATTCTACCTGTTTTATGTTCAAACTGGCAAAATCTAGTTTCTCACACCTGTCATTCCACAATGCCACTCTAAAATAATGAATCACATTATCAAAATTTCAAGGTTACAAGATAAATGCATGATCAGTTCAAAACAATGTGAATAAATAAACATTGCATTTGATGGAGTAAACTGAATGATAAAGGGTTAATGAAACCATCTCTACTTCTAGGGAGGGTAGTATAACCATTTAGTAGCAATTAATACCAATTCCAAAAAAACAGAGAATTAACCTCAAGAATGAATAACCCTCTAAAATTGTCATGCTGTTAAGATAGAAAAACAGTCTGTGATTTTCTGGAAATAAGAAGAGAGCTGTGGGTATTTGTTCCTGTCCTAATAGACATCATCAGCACAGTAATAGTCCTACTTATCTTCAGTAGACAAGACATTTAGACATTACAGTAAAAAGTGTAGAACACATTTAAGACTGAAGTAATTTACATAATTCTTTTCTACTCTAGGCACAAGGCCTGAAATTTTTGGGGAGGTGGGGCCAGTCGATTTGGTACTTAATTTATTGACCCCAAAAGGATGAAAGGCAAAGTCGACCTCGGCTGAATTTGAACTCAGAATGTAAAAACAGATGAAATACTGCAAAGCATTTTGCCCAGCATGCTAACATTTCTGCCAGTTTGCCGCATTGGTAATTTGCATAATTGAAGTGAAAATAATTTAAGGTGAATAACTCACATTGGTACTTGGCATGTATTTGAATAACAAAGATGAAGTGTACATTTATTAAAATATTTTTTTTAATTCTTCATTTAATGAAAATATACATATACAAACACTCTCACACATATGCACATGCAAACGAACACACATACACCTGTGCGATAAGAAAAGATTCTTTCTCACCCAGGTTCAATCCCATTATGTGGCATTTTGAGCCTCAAGTCAACCAGAGCCTTGTAAGTGGATCTGGTAAACAGAAACTGAAAGAAGCCCATTGTATGATATGTGTGTGCATGCATGATATGTGTGTACATGTGTGTGTGTGTGTGTGCATCTTCATAGTTGTGTTTGTCACACACCACCACAAGACAGCTAGTGTTGGTTTGTTATCATCCATGTAACTTACTGGTTCAGCAAAGGCGATGACAGAATAAGTAACAAGCTTTAAAAGAAAGAGTACTAGGATTGATTCAAGGCAGTGCCCCAGTATGACCACAGTCCATTGACTGAAACCTGTAAAAAATTAAAGATATATATTTACATATTCTTTTATTCTTTTATTTGTTTCAGTCATTTGACTGTGGCCATGCTGGAGCACCGCCTTTATTCTAGCAAATGAACCCCTACCAAATCGACCCTAGGACTTATTTTTTGTAAGCCTATTGCTTATTCTATCAGTTTCTTTTACCGAACTGCTAATTTACAGGAACATAAACACACCAGCATCGGTTGTCAAGCAATGGTGGGGTGACAAACACAGACACACACACACACACACACATATATATATATATATTATATATATATATATATATATATATATATATTCGATGGGCTTCTTTCAGTTTCTGTCCACCAAATCTGCACACAAGGCTTTGGTCAGCCCGAGGCTATAGTAGAAGACACTTGCCCAAGGTGCCTCACAGTGAAACTGAACCCAAAACCATATGGTTGGTGAGCAAGCTACTTACCACATTGAAGGTTATCTCTATAGATATTCTATAAAAATTACTCCCACCACTGATTTTTGCTACAACATTTTGTATACAAGATGTCATATGTAAATACGCAATGAAGTCGAAGATGAAAAACAAGTAATGGGAGTATATGCCATATTTCGGTGGGGGAGGGTTGCCCCTTCATCAGCACCCATCTAACCCATTAAGTGTCCTCAAACACATTGCTTAAATATCCAATGTATCTAGTAGTGAGTGGTTATTGGATATACCAATTTACATATTAAACGTATTCCTGAAACTGGTAGGTAAAAGTTCATGACTTTTAGATACATAATATACTATAATATACTATAAAGTATATTAAACGATTTAATAAGTCAATATTATGTTCTACTGTGTTAGCAATGCACTTTCTACATTATTTATTAAGGTTATTTCTGTAGATATTCTATAGAAATTATAGCCAGCACTGATTTTAGAAAGTACCCTGCTGATGCTGTAGAACATGGTACTGACTTATCAAAACGTTTAATATACTTTATAGCATATTATGGTTGCATAACAAAATACCATGTACCTGTATAGGTGCTGGTGTTTTTGTTTGTTTGTTCTTTTTCGAGCCATGCCTGGCTCATAAGGGCCGGTTTCCCAGTTTCTTGGCGTATAGGTTCCCCACCTGGATGGGACGCTGGTCCATCACAGGTGAGCTGCAAGATGCAGGAGGAATGAGTGAGAGAACGTTGTGGCGAAAGAGTCAGCATGAAGTTCGCCATTACCTTCTGCCGGAGCCACGTGGAGCTTAGGTGTTTCGCTCATAAACACACACATCGCCCAGTCTGAGATTCGAACCCGCGATCCCTCGACCGCGAGTCTGCTACTCTAATCACTAGGCCATGTGCCTCCACAGGTGCTGGTTTGGCTGTGTGGTAAAAAGCCTGCTTCCCAAGCACATTGTTCTGGGTTCAGTTCCACTGCGTGGCACCTTGGACAAGTGTTTTCTACTATAGCCTTGTGTGAATGGATTTGATAGACAGAAACTGAAAGAAACCCATCGTATATATTCCTTTATTTTTAACTTGTTTCAGGCATTTGACTGCAGCCATGCTGGAGCACTGCCTTTAGTTGAACAAACTGATCCCAGAACTTATTCTTTGTAAGCCTAGTATTTATTTTATCTTTTTTGCTGAACCACTAGGTTACAGGATGTAAACACACCAACATTGGTTGTCAACTGATGGTAGGGGGATAAAGACATACACGCACACACACACACAAATATATATATATATTTTAATGGAACAATTATTACAAAGCGTTGTGCAGAATATATTGTATAAAGGATCGTGGGTGAGTCCAAGACAATGTGAAGTAAATGCAAGAAATTGAAAATGGGGTCATAAGCCCAAAATATTGAAGGTAAGTCTATATGTAGTTGATAGCTTCCGTTACCTAGGTGACCAAGTCAGTAGCAGAGGAGGGTGTGCTGAAAGTGTAGCTGCTAGAATAAGAATAGCTTGGGCAAATTTCAGAGAGCTCTTACCTCTGCTGGCAACAAAGTGCCTCTCGCTCAGAGTAAAAGGTAGACTGTATGACGCTTGTGTACGAACAGCCATGCTACATGGCAGTGAAACATGGGCTGTGACTGCTGAGGACATGCGTAAGCTCGCAAGGAATGAAGCCAGTATGATCCGATGGATGTGTAATGTCAGTGTGCATACTCTACAGAGTGTAAGTACCTTGAGAGAAAAGTTGGACCTAAGAAGCATTAGTTGTGGTGTGCAAGAGAGACGACTGCGCTGGTATGGTCATGTGGCGAGAATGGATGAGGATAGCTGTGTGAAAAAGTGCCACACCCTAGCGGTTGAGGGATCCTGTGGAAGAGGTAGACCCACGAAGACCTGGGATGAAGTGGTGAAGCACGACCTTCAAACATTAGGCCTCACCAAGGAAATGACTAGTGACCGAGGTTTTTGGAAATATGCTGTGCTTGAGAAGATCCGGCAAGCCAAATGAGACCATAACCTGTGGCCTATGCCAGGAGCGTAACCAGCCCACTTATGCATAAATTTTCCTTCTTTGGTCACTGAACTCTGCTTGCAAAGTCCTCTTGAGGCAAATGAAATCAAAATCAAATTCGATGACTGGCATCCGTGCTAGTGGGGTGCAAAGAGCACTATACGAGTGTGATCATTACCAGCGTTGCCTTACTGGCACATGTACCCATGCTAGTAGGGTGCCAAGAGCACCATCCGAGCATGATCGTTGCCAGAGTAGCCAACTGGCTTCCATGCCAGTGGCACATAAAAGGGCATCATTCGAGCATGATTGCTACCAACGTCGCCTTACTGGCACCTGTGCCGGTGGCATGTGTAGAAAGATTTGAGCGAGGTCATTGCCAGTACCGCCTGACTAGCCCCCGTGCCGGTGGCATGTAAAAAGCACCCACTACACTCTCAGAGTGGTTGACGTTAGGAAGGACATCCAGCTGTAGAAACTCTGCCAAATCAAGATTGGAGCCTGGTGCAGCCATCTGGTTCGCTAGCCCTCAGTCAAAATCGTCCAACCCATGCTAGCATGGAAAGCGGATGTTAAACGATGATGATGATATATATATATATAATATATATATATATACATATATATAATATATATATATATATATATTATATATATATATATATATACATATATATAATATATATATATAATATACATATATATAATATATATATATATATATACACATATATATAATATATATATATATATACATATATATAATATATATATATATACATATATATAATATATATATATACATATATATATAATATATATATATATATATACATATATATATAATTATATATATATATATATATACATATATATAATATATATATATATACATATATATATATTATATATATGTATATATATATATATACATATGTATATATATATATATACATATATATAATATATATATAATATATATATATACATATATATAATATATATATATGTATATATATATATATACATACTTTGATACTTTGATACTTTGATAGGTTTCGGCCATTATTGGCCCAGGCCATGTCTAACTTAATAGCACCACCTGGTGAAGTCTTTCAAGTCAGAATTTGGGCACTATGGCCCACTCAAGTAGAGAGTTATTGTTTACAGAGACATATCCGGGTGTAGGGGGTTTATCCGGGATTTCTTGAAGGAATCTGTCCAAAGACTTCTTGAACCCTATAGGGTCAGTTTCTGTTTTAATGTGTTTTGGTGTAATGTTAAAGAGAGCGGGGCCAATTGAGGTGAAATAATTGTGCCGTATTGTTGTTATGAGATGAGAGTGCGATTTTTGTTTTGGGCGGATGGCACGGGGCCCAAGCCTTGGATGTACCTTAAAGGTGATGCCAACATCATTTGGGCAATGCTGATGGAATATTTTCCACATCATGCAGATGATGTAGCGCTCACGACGACGTTGGAGAGAATAGAGTTTTAGCTTTTCTAGTCGACCCCAATAGTCGAGGCCTGTCATGCCATCTATCTTTTTTGTGATTGCCCTTTGAGGTGCTTCAACTTTTATGATACCTTGTATTGTGTGGGGAGACCACAGTGGACAACAGTATTCAAGGTGGGGTCGGGCAAAAGTGGAGAAGAGAAGGATAATGGTGTGGATATCTCTCGACTGGAAAGTTCTGAGAATCCAGGAACACATTCTGCGGGCCATGTCAACTTTGGTGTTTATATGAGTGGCCCAGCTTACGTTGTTGTCCACAATTACTCCCAAGTCTCTGATGTTGTTGGACGCCGCGAGAGTTTCACCTGAAGGAAGGGAGTATGGGAGTTTCAGGGCATCCTCTTTTCCAAAGTGGATTAGCTCAAATTTATCCTCGTTCAGCAGCATATTGTTTTTTTCTGCCCATTGGATAACAGCCAGTAGATCTGACTGAAGGCATGTCCGGTCACTCGCCTCATTTATGACCTTCTGTAGCTTGGAGTCATCTGCAAAGATTTTTATGTTGCTGTGCTTGATGATGTCATTAATGTCATTAACGTAAATGATGAAAAGAAGTGGGCCCAGCACAGTGCCTTGCAGAACGCCACTACTGACTTTGGCTGGGCTTGATTTTACCCCTTCAACTACAACATGTTGAGATCTGTCTGTCAGGAAACACTTAATCCATTTCAGTAACTTTCCAGAGACACCAATGTTGGATAGTTTTTTCAATAGGATCTTGTGATCGACCCTGTCGAAGGCCTTACTGAAATCAAGGTAGATGACATCGGTGTTGGAGCCCTCTCCCAAAGCTCTCAAAATGTCCTCAAAGTGATGCAGGAGCTGCGTTAGGCAGTCCCTTCCATTACGGAACCCATGTTGGTTGGAGATCAGCCGTCTGTTGCTTTCCAGAAATTGGGTTATTCGAGATCTCACCACCCTCTCAAATACCTTGATGATATGAGAGGTGAGTGAGATCGGACGGTAATTCACTGCAAGGGACTTGTTTCCCTTTTTGAAAACTGGGACAACAGACTGGGACAGAAGGTTTTTTGGAATATAGCCAGCATCCAGTGAGTTTCTCCACAGATTAGCAAGGGGAGATGCAAGTTGGTGTCGACACACCTTCAGGACACAAGCAGGGAACCTATCGGGGCCTACTGCTGAATTGTGTTTTATTTCGTTTATCACCGCTAAGACATCAGGGGCACTAAACGTTATGTCCGATATAGTGTGTTGGGGGTTGACATCACTGATACAGCCCAGATCGGCCATATCAGGATTGCTGAAAACAGAGCAGTATTGTTTCTGCAGTATCTCGGCCATGGATTTGGCATTATCTTGGAGAGTGCCAGTTTTGTCAATTAGAGGGCCTACAGTGGAGACAGTGACCCTGCGTTTCCTCGCAAATGAAAAGAACACTTTGGGGTTGAGTTTGATTTTTTCAATGGCCCACTTCTCCTCAGCTGATCTTTGGTTATTGATGAGGGTCTTCATGCATTGTTGGAGGTTATATTTTTTGGATTCAAGCAGTGCGATAGCCGTCGAATGTGTGTGTTGCTGTTGGCAGTACTTTAGTTTGTTAATTTTTTTGTTTGTTCTTTTTATTTTTCTGATAATGGTTTTTCTGTTTTGGGGGATTCTGCACTTTTTGTTCACAGGTCTTGGTGGGGAGTGTTTTGCACATATGTCTGTGACGGTGTCTACAAAGATCTGCCAAGATGTTTTATGGTTGGTGGAGATGTGTGTATGTGTAAAGGACCAGTCAACATTTGATAGCTCGTTCCTGATTGCATCCCAGTTGGCTTTATGGAGATCCATGTTGTCAAATGGGTGGGCTGGAGGAAGGTCACTAGGATTAGCTTTCGGCTGGTGGAATTTCATGTTACAGAGAACCATGTCATGGTCTGAAAGAAGGGTTTTTTCCACTGTAACGTTATGTATAGTGTTAGTGTAGTTACTAAACACTAGGTCCAAAATGTTCTGATGTCCTGTTGGTGCAAGGACAAGTTGGGACAAGAAAAACTCATTCGTAAAGTCGAAAAGTGACTCTGCTGCTTCTTTGTCAGCGGTTGAGGTGGGAGTGCTTGGTTTCAAACAGTTTGTAGTCCAGTCAACACAGGGTAGATTGAAGTCTCCCATCATGAGTATGTTGCTAGAATGGCACTGTTGAATAAAGCACTTAATGCTGTTGAGGCATTCTTTAAAGCACAGTATGGGTGTTTGGGGCGGCCTATAGAGCCCAATTACTGTCAGGTCATTGGCTTTGTTGTGCACGGTGACTGATTCACAGTAGCCGTTGGAGAATATACTATTTCCATCTGCCGTAAATGAATCATGCAGGAAAATGGCAGTTCCACCCTTCCTCCTGCCGATACGATCCGCGCGGATGGTTGTGAAATTCTTCACTCTCACTTCGGCTTCCAAGTGGGAGTTGTCAAGGTGGGTCTCAGTGAGAATGAAGAAAGGGATGTGGTGTGAATGGTTACCAACCCAGTCTTCAATGAATTGGACCTTCCATTTTTGTGCATTGATGGAAGGGCTGACACCTTGTGCATTGAGTAGGAATGTGGAGGTTAGTGTAGTGGCTGGTTTTGACTGTTGCAGGGGGCTTGGATTTTTTGTGTGTGTTAGTGGCAGCAATGTGGGGAATTGGTGCACTGGGGTAATAGCATAGGATGGTGTTGAGTGATGGCTAGAATGTTTTTGTGTATCTCTTTTGCCATGTTCAACATGGCTAAAAAAGAATTTTCCTGCTTAGGGAGCAGTTTTTGGCTGGAGGTGTGGTTGCACTGTTGGATAGGGTTGTAGTTTCCACTTTTGTTGTTGTTGTTTTTGTGTCTTCCTGAAAAGACTGGACCAACATTACTGCAGCATGGTGTGTTTCTATTTTTATTGTTATTCAGGTTTGTGTGTTGGCTTGAGGCCCCGTTTCTGTTTGTGCGTCGGGTCCCTGGAAGATGAGTGAGCCGTGGGGGGCGCATTCTGCTTCCTATGTTTCTTTAAGTTTTTGTTACTGCAGTAGTATTGAGGTGGTGATGTGGGGGAAGAGGGCAGTGGTTTCTTATTTGGTTTTCTGTTGGTATTTTTGGTGATAGAAGACGATGGTGGCAGCGGTGGTGATGATGATGATGATAATTGTGGTGGTTGCTGTGAGAGCGGTGAAAAGATACTGGCATTTAGTGAATCGTCTAGTAAGCTAGAGTTGAGGAGTGGCTGTTGTTCTTGTTGCTGTGGCTGTTGTTGTTGTTGTTGTGCCTGACCGATGTCAGGGTCAGCCATTGTGCTGGGAACCAGGAGTGGCTCATTCTGTTGTTGTTGTTGTTGTGGCTGCTGATTTTCTAGCTGTTGTTGTTCTTGAACTGTGAAAATATGTAGAAGCTTTTCATAATGGCCTCTTATCAGTTTGAAAGATACTTCGATATGTTTCAACTTGCTACGAATCTGTTTGACGGATCGTGTGTTGACCACTTGTGATGTTTTTTCGGCAATCTCATTCAAACACAAGACATTTAGATTTTCTGTTTGGGAAAGAGAGAGCCATGTGTTTATTAAAACATCAATTTCGTTATCAGACCAATTTCGTCTGTTGCAGGCCTGCAAGTTAGTCATGTTTGTTTTTCTTTTGTTTGTTTTCCTTTTGATTTTTGAAAATATATATATTCTTTCTTGGGAGTTAAAGAAGTGTATATATATATAAATGTTCTCTCTTAAGGGTGTGAGTTTTTGATTATTTGGTTGTTTGAGGATATTAAAAGAAAAACAGGTACTTACGGGTTTGTAGGCAAACACGTGGTTACAAATATATATATATTTAAGGTCAGTTAGTTTTGAAGCTGTGTAGCTTGCTACTGACTTGGGAGAGAAACAAATAGACGTCCGTCCACTCCAACAGTTAATCCATATAATGGATATAATCCTATATATTTAATATATATATGTATATATATATATATATTATATATGTATATATATATATATATATGTATATATATATATATATATATATATTATATATGTATATATATATAATATATATATATATATATATATGTATATATATATATATATATATAATATTATATACATATATATACATATATATATATAATATATACATATATATAATATATATATATACATATATATAATATATATATATATATATATATATATATATATATATATATATATATATATATAATATATATATATATATATAATATATATATATATATATATATATATATATATATATATAATATATATATATATATATATATATATATATATATTATATATATGTATACTGTGTGTGTAATCTGTTGCATGTGTACAGCAAACTAATTTTATATATGAGACATTTTACTTTTCAAATGCCTTATTTACATTGATGGAATTGAATGAGAAAATGCATAAGAAAACATCATGCAGAATGATGTCACACTTTTAACAATGGTTCTATTTCACATTTAAAACTGCAAATTTCTTTTCAGTTGAAAGATTTTTCTTAATTGTTTGGATAGAATTAAAACAGAATTTTAAGCAGCAACAAAATGGTTTATCCAAATATTGTTTTAATTGTTTATTCTGTTATCTCACATGTATATTGTATGATATTATTCAAACTAAGATACATAAATAACAATTTGAGTCATACATAAATTGCGTTAATGATAAAACATGAAGTTTTGAAGAATCTTTTAAATTAAAAATAAAAGTTTAAAATAAAATATACCTCTCCTCTTTCTACACACACACACACATACAACTTATACACACATATATACAATTTATATATATGTGTGTGTGCATGTTTGTGTGTATATATATACACGCATATACATGCATGCATACATTTATACATATATATGTACATTACTCCCATTACTCCTGAATACTATATACGTACATGTAGTTTCTCTCTCTCTCTGCATATATATATATATACTTATAATACATATATACATGTACACAGAAAAGAAAAGATGGATGGATGGATGGATGGATGGATAGATAGATAGATAGATAGATAGATAGATAGATAGATAGATAGATAGATAGATAGATAGATAGATAGATAGATAGATAGATAGATAGATAGATAGATAGATAGATAGATAGACAGACAGACGGACAGACTGTCATTATATTAAGAATGTAATTATTATAACAATGATTTAATTGAAAAAAAATTCATTTTCTAAAAGTTAATTGTGAATAAAAGAAATATTATTTTAATGAAAAACGATAATTAGAAAAGGAACTGTTATAATGAACTACAACTAGGAAACTTGCAAAAACCAACAGCAATGAATTCATTAATTACAATGTAAAGGTTAATAGAAAGAAGAAGCCATACAGACAGAATGTAAGTGTTGATTCCTCTATAGCAGTTAATTCTGAATAGCAGGGAACATTAATTTAACTGAAATTTTGTAATTATCATCTCCTTAATCAAAATTTCTTGAACACCTAGAGATAATCATGAATTTTTAAACATTGAGGAGGAGACATATTAATATTCAAGGATTGTTATGAAAATCAAACAAATGATTTTAATCATTAGTTGAAAGTATTTCAATGGAACAATATTTTGTTCACAGTAAATTCGCAGTAATGCTTGCTAGCTTTCAAAAAGATATGTGAGGGTAGATACGACACTCTGTTGTATTCTTTAATATTCTTGTTTAAAATCCAACACATTGTATTTTGTAGTGCATCATTCTGAAGTCATATATGTGAGTATGTGTATGTGTGTCGGGCTTTTAGACTTGTCAAGGACATGATACCTTTCTAGTGCAGGTGTCTTGAAAAATAGCATCCTGTACACTCTGTAAAGGGAATGAAGCCAAAAATGAAACACAGGTGAGATGAAATTTTCCAACCCATCTAAGTGAATAGAACCACTGAATACATGCTGTCTCTAATGATAGTAATCCGTTGAAAAAATGCCAGCATGGAAAACGATGTAAAATGACGATGACGATGACAAGGAGGAGGAGGCAGAGGAGGATATGACTGAGTGCATGTGACTGCTTGTTAAAATTCCTTATTTTCCAAAACAAGGCATTTGTCTGTAATACAAACCATATTGTCAAACAAGTGATGAAAAGCGACAAGAAATGAAGTGCTCAAAAATCAGAATCCATCCAGGTATGAATGACATGTTCAATATTTTTATTTCATCTCTTTTAGTCAAAGTAAAGAGAAGTGGTATTACTCAGGATTTGTATTAAAATGGTACAAGGGAAAGGAAGAAATTATCTTCCGACTAGAGGCCTGACCTGAATTTTGTGGTGGTGCTGAACCAAATGATTGATTAAGCTGCACCTGATGACTCACATTAATTAACCTCCCGACAATCTTAATATATTAGATACACAGAAGAAACATATTAATCAAAAGATAGGTCACTTTGATACAACATCAGAATAAAACAGGATCTTTGATCAGATTGATAGTTTTCATTATCTCCAAAGAAAAAATCCACTGTATATCATTGCATTTCTACCATTCTTATAATCTCTAATGAAACATAGTTGAACATAGAAATACATAAAGTAAAATGTTTGCAAAAGGAATTGAAACTCAACCATTTGAGTTTCTTGGTTTATGATAATGATTATGATGCCATGACCATCCCACCTTTTTCTATATCCAAACTCACTTTATTTAAGGTGGCCAAGTGTGAACTGAGAAGATGTTGGAGAACAGTATTTGTGGGTTAAGTCAATGCAGTGCCACTGATAGAACATAAACCTGACTTCTCAACTAGTCTCCTGCTTCCCTTTCATGGGAACCAACTTTCACTTCATATTCACCACTCATTAAATAATTAATTCTCTTTTTAAAAAAGCAGCTGTTGATAAAGAAATAAGTTTCAATGCCTATATTTAGAAATTTTTATAATGAATAGTATCTGAAAAGAAAAACTTTCAAGAAGTAACATAAATACATAAACAGAATTATTAAACAAGAGAAAATTTAGATGAATTTATTACACTGCTTTCTTAAAAGCTACATCATCTGATATATGAAATAGAGATGTGTGCGTATTCACTTTTAATGCGAAAACAGCTTCACCAATTACTTCCATACTCCTGATGTATGACTAATTTGACCTCGGACATACTGTAAGGTCTACCTTTGACTTTATTTTATTAAAATTTTGGATCTTTTCGGTTTGAACAGGAGTTTTTAACAATTTCTAGGTAACTAAAAAATTTTAAACTTCGTATACTGGTAGAATGTGTTTATAAAACATCTTTCTATCCACATGAATTTAGCCATCACATCCGACACAAAGCACGACACTCAAAACACAAACACACATAAAAAGAGGCCTTGACAAAATGTAAATATACATAGATACAAACACTTGCACAGCAATATATAAAAAAAAAAGATCACTCAAAGCATAAATAATCGATATATTAAATCCCATTAAATAACATATTACGTATATATCTTTTGACCTCAATTAAAGGAAAATTCAAACACACATACAAACACACTCACACAGATGCATATTATCAAAGCCACACATACACACACACACACACACACACATGCATCCTCCACGACCAAATAAACTACTTGATAGAGGTAACAGATAAATTCATTGGCCAGAATTTCACACATACACAGCTTTCTCAAGCAAATAAACAATTTCAATACATATAACAGATTAGATGAAAAGACAATTTAATGCAATTCTCCTATAAACTTAGTAATAATTAAAAATACAAAGCAGGCTCCAAAAAACAAATTCAACAGTAGCTGCCACCCAACCTACAATCAATTAATGAACACAGAATAAAACAGGTGTATAGAATGGAAGGTTGTGATATGCAGGTAGGATGGGAAATACACATACTCATCTTCCAGTTTCCATCTATTCACAAACTACTGGTCAATTCACACCTATAGTAAGAACAATTGACAGCACCCACACAGTGGAACCAAATTTTGGACCAAGTGGATTGGAATCAAATTTCTTAATCAAATAGCCATACCTATTTCTCTACTACCCACAAGGGGCTAAACACAGAGAGGACAAACAAGGACAGACAAACGGATTAAGTCGATTATATCGACCCCAGTGTGTAACTGGTACTTATTTAATCAACCCCGAAATGATGAAAGGCAAAGTCGACCTCAGCGGAATTTGAACTCAGAACGTAGCGGCAGACGAAATACGGCTACACATTTCGCCCAGCGTGCTAACGTTTCTGCCAGCTCGCCGCCTTCCTATTAGCCATGTATCTACAATATGAGAAGGATACCTTTACACCAGTCAATAATTAGTAGATGTACAAAATACTTTGAGAGATTGTGTAGTCTACAAACCAAAATCTGAATAAAATACTTGCATTAGAGTCAACACTGTTAAAGCTGTACTAAGTCCAACCAAAGTTTGCAACCATGCTGTGTTTGATAATGCTTAATAATGCTGATAAGTGTAATAATTTTTAGCCTTAGCATAGATATCTTTATATATAAAAGTAAGGTTGTGTGTCTATCTCCTACGATTTAGATTCCTAACTACTCCCACATTATAGTCGTGATTCATATCGAGCCCTTTTGGGTATTAGTGCGCATCTACGATGAGTCTACGATTTTAAAAATAATTTACCATCATTTTTTTCCATTTTAATGCATTTTTTCGCTATTATATAAGGGAAGTAACTCTCTAAAAATGTCTACGATGAGTCAACGATTTTTAAAAAATTTACCATAATTTTTTTTCCATTTTTAATGCATTTTTTTGCTATTTTTTGGTTATAACTCTAAAAATGCTTTATAGTTATTTCCCTTACAAACCCAAGCAACGCCGGGCGATACTGCTAGTATACATATAACGAGCTTCTATATATATGTGTGTGTCTGTCAACAGAAACTATATCACACAGTGTTAAAAGAGCTTTTGTTTTATGTTATGTATTTGAAGAAGGAAGTTATGATACTTAGCAGAGATGAAGCATGATCAGTGGATGCAAGAGATTTTCAGTATTTGAAGAGAATAAATCGTATATGATATTCTAACTGTGTAATATTATTTTATGAGAAAACTCGAGCTCAAGTAGGCTGAGAAAGTAATTCAATATCAAAGGTATAGCATAATGTATAGAGAAGGAAAAATGCTCTTAGTAGTATATAATGTAAATGGAGAATTCCTGCTGCATGAGAAAATGTTAAGAGTTAGCATGGGGATGTAACAATAATAGGTAGAGGTAAAGCAAAGAAAACTGGAGAAGCGATAGGTCAAAGCTGAACATTTTGACTTTTCCCTTTCTTTTCTCTCTCTCACAGATTTATAGACACTTATGTTTATGTGTATGCATGTACGAATATATATATGCATGTGTGTGTTATATATTATGTGCATGTGACTGTTTGTGTGAGCTTACACACTTCACTGTACACAATTCCATAACAGTCAATTAATGATGAAAATTGATACAGAATACTAGTTTCGTTGTAAAATATTGCTGGCAATTTGTCTTAAAGTAACAAATTCCTAATTGAATTTGGCAGCATGCAAGAAAGGTCTTCGATATTACCATGCTCCAGGTTGTTTTCTTTGATATTTTGGCTTATTTTCCCCACTTCCTTTGCCATTATTCTATCTATAGTTTATTTCCCTCTTCTTTTGCAGTTTTGTTTACTATTTTAATTTCAAAGTTTTGCTTTTAGATTTAGTCAGGTTTAGGAATCTACATTAAATGTCTGAAATAGCACTTGAATATATATGCTCTTCATAATTGATTTCTTTTTTTAGTTCAAGCATATGTGTATCTATGTATATATAGATATTGCTTATTTACACACACACACACACATATAGTTGTCTATTTTTGTTTAGGATGCTCTTTTTAGAGTTTGCTGTCATGATTTTAGCTGTTAGTAATTATTGCATTTCCTTCAAAAATGCTACAACAATAACAAGAGCAGCAATCATCACAGCTAAAACAAAGACATTTTTATCAAACCTGAACAACAGCAGTGTTAATGATAAAAATAAACACGAAAGTCAATGACAGTAATTACTAATTATTCTGGTTTAGGCACAAGGCCAGCACATTTACGGGGAGGTTGTTAGTCAATTAAATTGATCCCCCAGTACTTAACTGGTATTTTATTATATTGCTCCCTGAAGAGATGGAAGGCAAAGGTGACCTTGAGAATCTAGTGAGTTGGAAGAACAAGGCATTTTTCCACTGATCAAAGGTTTCTGCCAATTTGGCACCTTTCAATAATAATAATGATAAACGTGAATTTATATGTTTTACACAAACAATTATTTTCTGTCTTTTATCTCTTTAAGTTGTTTCAGTCACTGGAGTGCAGCCATGCTGGAGCACTGCTTTGATGGGTTTAGTCAAACAATTGACCCACAGGGCTTATTTCTTTAAAACCTGGTACTTATTCTATTGCTTTCTTTTGCTAAATTATTGCCATTGGGATATAAATAAATGAACCCCAGCTGTCAAGTGTTGGTGTGGACAAACACAAATGCACATGCATACATACAAATATGCACAGATACATATACAGACACTCACTTTTCTCTCAAGATGCTTATACCCTGTCAAACATGCACACTGACATTGCACATTCAGCAAAGCATACCGGTTTCATTTCTTTCAAACCTATGCATGTCCTCAGCTGTCACAGCCCATATTTCACTACTGTGTAACATAGCTGTTCACACACAGGCATCATCTGCCTTTCTCTTTGAGGGAGAGGCTCTTTGTTGCCAGCTGAGGTAGGAGCTCTATGAACTTTGCCCAGACTAACCTTATTCTTACAGCTATGTTCTCAAAGAATCCACTCCACTATTAACTTGGTCACCTAGATAATGGAAGCTATTTACGACCTCTAGCTTATACCCCTGGCAGTTGATGGAGTTAATTTTCTGTATACTTTTGGTGTTTATTGTACCTGTGCATCTTCCAAGTACAAAAGCTCTTTTCCCTGTTAACCTTCCTCTGATATAGTTGCACCTTTTATGTGTCCATAGCTTACACCAGGTGCATCTTATGAATTTTCTACCTACGCCTTTTCTACAGATCAAGCAGAGTCATCTACCTGAAGGGATTTATGATTTGTCTGCCTTCCTACTTGCTAAGACTTTGCTTTTTGCTTAGTTAACTCTAAGGTCCTTCAATTCTAGACTATGCTCGCATACCTTTGGGAGAGAGTTAGTCTAGATGATTCTGGTAGTGATTCAGCTATTAGAGCAAGGTCATCTGTATAGAAGAGTTCTCAGGAGCAGCCTGTCTTAAATTCTTTTGTTATCACCTGGAGGACTATGATGTGGCGGACTATTGTGTGAGTATATGGGCTCACTTCCTATGTTGTTTGTATCCATGTCCTTTAAGCAGTTTTTTATTTTGTCTCTAATTTTTTTTTTGTTAAATATTTATCATAAGTATGTGCATATATGTCTATACAGCATGCAGATTAGGAGAGCATATAGGTGAATACAGGTGAGAGCTCAAAGAAGAGAAAGGCTCATCAGTGATCTGCCAACATGCTCAAGCAAAATATAAAGGCTCCGTCAATAGCATAGAAGTCAAAGTATTATCAACGCATAGAACTGACACGATACTTAGATGGATCACAGAGACTACACACATAGCATTAGGCAGACTGAGCCTCAATAGAAAACACAAATGGAGCAATAAATCCCACCACCACACCACACAACATGATGACTGAAGACTGAGGGGAGAAAAAAGCCATATACAAAACAGTATACTATACATACAACAGACATATATGCCTGTACCTATGATAAATAGTAAAAGAAAATAAAGAAATAAAAAAAAGAAATGCGTAAAGGACAAAAATACAAACAACATAGGAAGCGAACCCATGTACACACAAACACACATACGGTAACTTCACAGAAAACCATAATATCAACAACACAGATGGCAACAACAACAACTACCACAATGGCGGCAGTATAGGTGAACACACAAACACAGTGAGTTACAAGAATGGTACAAAAAGTCGGGTTCAAGGTCAGCAGCAGTGGTAACAGGGTAGGGGACAAGGCTAATGGGAGGGTCATAATGCTACTAAGAACAATGACACACGTGCACATGTACACACACACACACACCAACACAGGCACATGCTTATATATGGATACACATCATAGAAGAACAGAATGGAAAAAGCAGAGCAAGAGCATACATGAAGATGGAAAGTGTCACTGAGGAGGTCACAGGTGTGTGACGAACGGTTTCCTGACAATGAACTTGAGTTAGAATAAGAATAGTAATAAGCAAGTGAAGAAGAAACATGGGGCGTGTGTTTATTTGGCAACAAAAAAAATAATAACCATCCCAAAACATAATAATATCTGTTTCAACACACAACTTTATATCAGGAATCTTACAACACAAATTCATAAACATGTATGTATGTATGTACAAATTAATAAATAAAACATATGCATATATACATACATATATGTACGTACCTACATCTACATGTATATATACATGCATATATGGGTACAGGACACCAAAAAAACCTCAAACACAATGAGAAACGAAAACATAAACGCAAAACCAAGGAACTGGACATTTTTCTTAAACAACGAAAAAATAGAGTACAGGACATATAACACAAGGAAAATTCCTCTTCTTCAGTTGCCATGGTTTCATCTACTCCGCGTTTTGAAGGTGAAGGCGAGACGCGACTTCGGTGAAACGTTCCTTCCCGTGATGTATGTATGTATGTAAGCAAGCAAGCAAGCACACACGCATGCACTCAGGCAGGCAAGCAATTATGCAGATAAATTAAATATAACAGCTTGGGTTTGGTAGCATTTAGTCAAACATACCAAATTCTTTCTAGCTACTATATTTTGTTGCTTACTATTTGCTTTTGGGGATTTGAACTCAGCATACAGAATTTCTTACAACATACTGTAAGAAATTTTGTTTGATGGTAAGCCACTTTCTACAAACCTGTTTCCCTCATCCCCAGTTCAAATAAGCTCAAATCAACAAGAATTTTATAGAAATAGGTATACAGGCAATTGAATCAGCATATAGGTCTCATTGGTATATATTAGTTTTATGATTAATTAAGAATGTAAAGCAAGCTGCCTCCAACCAACATTTAAATTTTCCAGCTTTAATACAACTAACTTGATTGGAACTAGTACTAAATCTTACCTAATAATTTTCCTTTCATTTACAGAAATATTTCCAGGGCAAATTAACTCAGTTATCGCTTCCTCTTTCTTTACAAGATTCATTACTTAAATGTTGTAATCTTTTACTGCATATGTGCCCACTCAGTACACACAGCACTTCTTCCTCTCCATCTGAACACAAATTTCATCAATATAAAACCATAACTCCTTGATTAAGAAGGCTTGAAAACATCTGTAATGCTGTCATGAAAATCCTATCAAAACACAAATCCTGTGCATTTTAAAAAGAAATGCTGTGTTACTATATTCCCAGTATTCATTAATTATAATACTTGATTACATCTCATATATTCTTCACATCTTAAACCTTGTAAATCTAAACATTTTTTTTAATGTTGTCTAAGGCTACAAATGTTAGATTCTTTTTTAAACCCAGAAAATACTTAAATCATCAAAAGCAGTTAACCATATTTAAAATTACCATTTAATACTGTGCTATTGTTTATACTTCAGATATAAGTCTCAACTTCTTAAATAACATCCAAGCATAGCCATTTTCTTGATAGACAATCTTTTATTCAGACTCTCACAAGTTTTCTCATTTTACTCAATCATTCACTCTTCAAACATTTGGCTGCCTACTAATCTCTGTCTTTCCTATCACTGACTTCAAAATTCTCTCTTCTGTTGGACATGCCACTTGTACAACTCCTCAACTGAAATTCACCTAACTCTTCTGTCTCACTTCCTCTTCCTTTTGTCATCAATATTATGCCTCCTCAATTAGATCCTGCTCAAACACACTTATCTAACCCTTCTTTCCTACGGGAATTATTGCTATTTCAATAATCAGATAAATATTGTTATTTTTCAAAGAATTACATAGTGACATTTACTTCAAATTTAATATTTCAACACATTATGAGAACAAAAAATATTTAAATGTGTAAATTGGTAATAAACAATTAAGAAATTCATTTTTGCTTTTTTATGTCGAAGTATTTTCATTCCTGTAAACTAGTATAAATATTGAATGTTTCATCTAAAATCAATTTTACTATTACAAATAATGGCACCATCTCCAATCACAGCCTTTGACTTTTCAAACTGAGTACAAACAGCATAAACCTATCCACCTGTTTCTATATCCTAGTGTAACAGAAAAAGGAAATCATCTTAAAAATTGCCAAGTCTACAGTTAATCCTTTTTTTTTAGAAGTATGAATCCAAGGATTATCAACTGCAGCACTTAATTCAGTTTGGCTGTTATTTTATCTATCTATCAATGAACCTTTATATTATGAAACATAAAGGGACACAACAACAGTTAAATTATGTAAAAATAAACCCACAAACACAGGCTGGTCTTTGACATTAGTTTCTCACAACCAAATTCTTTTTGTCAATTGTCAATATAAATTACAGCAGAACACATTTACCCAGGAAACTGGGCAATAAGATTGAGCCCAAAACAATTTACTTGTGAAATGGAAGTTATCAATTGTCGCAATCAGATAAATATTGTTATTTTTCAAAGAATTACATAGTGACAATTACTTCAAGTTTAATATTTCAACACATTATAAGAACAAAAAATATTTAAATGTGTAAATTGGTAATAAACAATTAAGAAATTCATTTTTGCATTTTTATGTCGAAGTATTTTCATTCCTGTAAACTAGTATAAATATTGAATGTTTCATCTAAAATCAATTTTACTATTACAAATAATGGCACCATTATAACCACTATTAGAATAACTAAGAGGGTCACTATCACTACCATCATCATCATCTTCCTCATCGTTGCCATTGACAGCACCAACATTACTACCACTACATCATTACCATTATAACTAATACTGCCACCAGCCTCATTACCATCGCTAGTGTCCTTCCCATGCACTACCCAAGGTATTATTACCATTATAGCCATTACTATTACTAATATGCATCATCATCATTATCACCATCAAGATGATAACCATCGTTACCATTGCCAACAAAAAAAAAAATAACTGATACTTATTTCATTTAGGGGGTCACTATGTGGTTGCTCAACCTGCAAGAAATAGTAAGCAGGTTTCCATCACATGATGTCCCCCAACAAATTCGAAAAGGTAGGAAAGCATTGAATTCCTGTGTCGATCATGGCTGAAATGCCTTTAGCTGCAGGTTCACTCGGTCAGGGTTGACCTGAGACTAAACAAAGGTAATAAAAACAATAGCAACACAGTCTTCATAAACTCTGCAATCACCAGCTTCATCGTTGTCATCAACACTACCACCACCACATCTATCGCCATCACTACCATTACCACCACTACAAAACCCGTCACCATTACCATCCTTATCATAACTATATCTTTATATATTTGTAGAGACTGAAACCATTCTATACTAATGTATTATAAAAATGTTTCGGAGTGGCTGTGTAGTAAGTAGCTTGCTTACCAACCACGTGGTTTCGGGTTCATTCCCACTGCGTGGCATGTTGGGCAAGTGTCTTCTACTATAGCCTCGGGCCAACCAAAGCCTTGTGAGTGGATTTGGTAGGCAGAAACTGGAAGAAGCCTGTCGTATATATGTATACATATATATATATGTATGTGTGTATATGTTTGTATTTCTGTGTTTGTTCCCCCAATATCACTTGACAACCGATGCTGGTATGTTTACGTCCCCATGACTTAGCGGTTCAGCAAAAGAGACCGATAGAATAAGTACTAGGCTTACAAAGAATAAGTCCTGGGGTCGATTTGCTGGACTAAAGGCGGTGCTCCAGCATGGCCGCAGTCAAATGACTGAAACAAGTAAAAGAGACTAAAAGAAAAAGAGAACTGGTGATGTTGCTGTTTTTTTTATGCGTTGCAACAGTGAATAGTTGTGTCACACTGTTTTACTTTCCATAACTGTGTAATCAAAACTTCCAATTTCCTTTCCCCTGTAAGCATGAGAATCCTGGCTTAGGTAAAAGCAAATTACATGCTTCAATAAAGGGTGACATTCTAAATAATGACAAATATTTAGATAGGTTCGTTTTTAGCTTGTTAATTTTGTTTCAGTCAATGATATTTCATAGTACAAACACAAATGTATCATTTTACAAAAAAAATTATGTTCAAGTTTATAGTGGGAACAAATGAGCTTATCTGAGACAATAAGAGTTTACAGTCACCACAATGGGAAAAGGGGAAACAAAGAAATATGTTTAGCATAAGGACAGATTAGAGATTTGGCTAGCAAGCAATCTAAGTAGATGTGACATTAGGATTTACAATAATTATGCTGTATATCTTGCAATAAAATAATTCATTAATTCTACATATGGCAATATATTTCATATCTATTGGAAAATAATTTGGGGAGGTGGTGGCTAGAATATAAATTAAAGAGAAAGTGAAAGCATATATCAGGCAATTGAAGGATTACAGACTGTCTGGCTTTTGACTTTCATCCTTGAGAAAGTGAATTTCATGTACTCTGTTGTCAGTTAACTATACACTCTATAGATATCGTTTGTACAATGCTAAGCAGCATGACAATGGTAGCATAGCAATCATAAGTGGGTTCAAACTGCCAGATATTTAGTTTGTTGTATAAACTCGTACTCTGGCTGCTTCAGCTTACTCACCCTTTTAGCTTGTCTTTCTTGGTTTTGCACAGGTACATAATGATGATAGCTGCCCCCTCGTTATCGAGGATGGCCATTGCACAAAGCTTAACTGTTATTGGTGCTGTGATCGAATGTGACTTTTTAGCCCAGCTAAAGATCTACAATGTCTTGTACAGAATTGGCAACTAAAACCTTTACCGGTAATAGCCGGCTGTAGTAACTGGGCTTTGTGTACCTTTACATGTTGTTTAAGTCCTCCTGCCGAATTACACTCTCTTCCACATGCCCGACAGATATGATTATTATGGTGTCTAACACCACCACCAGTGGCCAGGTTGTTACTCATCTTTCTCACTTTATGACTACGAAGATGACTCTTGAGTCCAGCTTTACTGAGGCAGGGTCTTGCACAGACACTGCATGTCAGCATCATAGGAAGACCCTTCCCATCTGGAAGTGTAACAGCGATGCCCTTCCTGACACCCCTCCTTACTTTCTCATGTGCAACTGGAGATTTCTCAAAAAGTAACTGTCCCCTCGTGCACAATCCTTCTCCACCTGCTATGATCAATAGCTATGTCTTCCCATGTGTCAGGAGAGATGCAAGCATCTCTTAAGGAAGACTTCAGCAAGTCTTTATACACACATACATCATAGCATTGAAACTGTATTTAATGTCAAATGCTATACTTAATTCTTGATCCCTCAGTAAGGGCCACATGATTCCATAAAATACAGTAGTATACGTGGAGGCGCAATGGCCTAGTTGTTAGGGCAGCGGACTCACGGTCGTAGGATCGCGGTTTCGATTCCCAGACCAGGTATTGTGAGTGTTTATTGAGCGAAAACACCTAAAGCTCCATGAGGCTCCGGTAGGGGGTGGTGGCAATCCCTGCTGTACTCTTTTGCCACAACTTTCTCTCACTCTTTCATCTGTTGGCCTGCTCGCTTAGCCAGCGGGGTGGCGTCATTTGATGGCTAAAACAATGTGAAGTGCATTGTAACCAGCGATGTGTAGCAACATCTGATAGCCTGGTCAGTCACGGTGATCACAGTAGTATACAAACACCTATGTAGGAATTTTAAGCCAGTCAAACTGCTTTCTAGAACCCATTAGAGATTATAGAAAAGGTTATTTTTGGCAATTCTTCAAAGCTTGTCTTTGCTTCGGAAGCTTTAATCACTTAGGAGAGTTTATCTTGTTGCCTGTCATTTCCTAGTTATTACTTTCCATAATTAAGACATTCTCTCACTCACCATTTCTTACAAAGCAAATATGTTATGTTGAAACACTTTTGATTTTGTTCTTGTTGCTGTTTAACTGTATAAGTCTTCTATGTAATTCACTGAACAATTTCTGGAGATTTGTCATACACCACTTAAAATATTAATGAATAAAAAAATGTAAACATTAACGATTAGTCTTCCCATGTATTCCTCATTTACCGTAATATTTCAGTTGTCTCACATCAACCCACTTATCTATGCTCTCATATACAGAATAAGGTAATTTTAAATATACAGTATATGGAAAGCATGAGGGTTTATAAACAGGAAATCAGTGGCAGAGCCAGCCAAGAGATAAATCGGTTAAATTACCAAATTTTATGATATTTTCTATAGTTTTAATTTGGCAGATATTTCATTTATCTCTGGATTGTGTGATATTATTACTACACTGATACAACTGTAGCACTGCCTGCATCTTACATACATGTGATGAAAACAATTTAAGATATCAGTCTGTTTAATGCCAGCAGGTTTAGTGATTTGGTTGAATTAAAACTTCTGGATTCGAAGCTTCATGTGTGGCTAAGGCTTTACATAGATTAAAAACAGTGTGACACATCAATGGCATAGCTGGTTAATAGCTGTGAGTCTCCACTTCATAACCAAGGTAATGACGACAGAGGCCTGGGTGTAATTCTTTACCTTAACAATGAGAACATAATTCATCAATTCATAACCAAATAAATTAGTAATTGATGAAAGAGTCAGATTCTTTCACATCAACATTTAATTGAATGAATTCAAAGTTATTCTCAGTAATTATGTGTGTCAGCTCTGGGGGCGGAATTCATAAAAGAAAAACTGAAAGACAAAATGCAGATTATGCAAATCAAAAGAGACTCATAGATGCATACAAGTTTAATGAGATGATCCAAAGCTTATGAATACTGTGGATTCATTTAATAAGTTCAACTACTTCTAAATTTCAGATGTCTGAAAAAAGCATAACTAAAATCTTGATAAGCCCATGGGAGTCACATATTGAAAGAAACAAATATAAATTTATCTCTGAATATTCTGCATTTGGTGACACTTGTATCATTTTAAGGCATTATGTAAATATTCAAAATAGAATGAAGTAATTGAAGAAACTGAAAATTAAAATTCTGCAAGTATTTATAAAATTGTCGTAAAAATACTACAATGATGAATGTGAAATTCAATAATAGGCGCAGGAGTGGCTGTGTGATAAGTAACTTGCTAACCAACCACATGGTTCCAGGTTCAGTCCCACTGCATGGCATCTTGGGCAAGTGTCTTCTGCTATAGCCCCGGGCCGACCAATGCCTTGTGAGTGGATTTGGTAGATGGAAACTGAAAGAAGCCTGTCGTATATATGTATATATATATATGTGTGTGTATGTGTGTTTGTATTTGTCCCCCTAGCATTGCTTGACAACCGATGCTGGTGTGTTTACGTCCCTGTCACTTAGCGGTTCGGCAAAAAGAGACCGATAGAATAAGTACTGGGCTTACAAAGAATAAGTCCCGGGGGCGATTTGCTCGACTAAAGGTGGTGCTCCAGCATGGCCCCAGTCAAATGACTGAAACAAGTAAAAGATAGTAATACTAATTTTGAGATACAAATTGACATTGGCAGTCAGGTAACTGAAATGCCTCACAAGTTCTTGATACAATTATTGAATAAAGTAAAGTTAATAAATGGGTGACACCAAACCCATACGATTTGATAGCCCACTCAATGAAATTTCAATAATGTTTGCAACATTAACCCTTTCATTACCGTATTTATTTTGAGATGCTCTGTGTTTCATTCAATTAATTTTAAATATTTCAAAGAATTTAGTAAAAGAACTTAGTTATCATTAAGCTAGTGTTGGGAACATAAATTGTGACTGAGGTTTGGTGGAAGATTTTAATTCGATACTTATGAAAACAAGACATTTGTACTACAGAGTCAGAGGCGGTTTTGGCCAGGTTGGTATCAAAAGGGTTACTGGAAACTGATAAAAAAAATTTTTAGTGTTTCTAAATGTAAAAAAACAAAGAAGAAAAAGCAATCATGACTTGTTTGATAAGAATGGGATGAATAATGATAGTTCAATATTAATTCATGAACTTGAAGTTTCAGGACAATTTCAAAGATTAAGTGGTTTTTAAGAGGTTTAAAAACTAAAATTTTTCTTAAAGTAAACATTGAACCATGTTCTTCTGGGACAAGATTATTACCAATTCATAATAAAACCAAGGAAACTATTTAATTATTATCTTTGGAAATAGTATACGTCTGGAAAGAGTAAATGGATATCGGAAGATGTGCAGAAAGCACATGGAGATTTTAGAATAATGAAAGAAGGAATTTGTTCTGATTTTTCTTCAACAATACTGGAGCAATATTTTTTTGTTTTTTACTTTTTAGCACGAATTATATTCTCTCAACTAAATTTAAATGGTGCATATCATCAACTAGAAATGTGTTCAGTAGGGAAAGAAGTAATGATAAATACATCAATAAATCTTCTAAGATTGAATGTTTTCCATATGAAATTGGAACAATCAGCTCTGTTCCAGGGACCTGTTGTAGATGTTCTAGGAAACAGCATTGATATTATTATTATTATTTATCAAGATTATCAATAAATTTGGTGCTAACATTGTTGAAAGTTCACACAACAGCATCATAAAACAATTGGATTTATCAAGCATCAGGTACTGCAATTAATAGAGCAGAGCCTGTGGTGGAGATTTGGGAATTGCTTTTTGGAGGATATAGACTGACAAAGAAGATATCATCAGATCATCATTTAGTAGGGTGAATTATGGGTGCATCAGAAACTTTTCTTGGACTTGTCAATTTTTATGTGAGATATCGTGAGCAATATTCAAATGAAATATTTGCCACTTGCAAAACTTTGTAAATGTGGTGTCCTGTTTTCATGGGAAGTCCAATTACAAAAGGCATTTGTGTGTATAAAACTGGTTAGTAACAAGACAGTAGTCAAGATTTATGATGCTTCAAAAAATATTACATTAAGAACTAAGGCAAGTGAAAATTTATGTCAGTATTAAAATAGCCTACCTAAACTACATTTGCAGCTGAAACAAAGTTTTCTGATCTGAAAGGGAAGCACTGCTTCACAGAAAATCTAAACTGGCCGCAGATCAATAGGTTACTAGAATTATTTTTAGCAGAAATTATTATTTACTGAAAATAACATCAGCATATATTTTGTGATGGGTCTTACAAATGACTGCATTTGATTCTGTCATAAAGTATATAAAGGGAATAATACATTTTTGCAATTGGAATTTAATTAATACAAATGCATACACAGATAAGGATACATACCATGCAGAGACAGAATAGGCTAAAGAGAACAGGAGGAGACACATGAGTTGCTGAAGAGGTCACAGGATGTGCAATGAAAGATTTCCAGACAAAGGACATAAAACAAGAATGATAATAAATCTGAAGTGAAGAACAACTATATAGTGCATGTGTTTATTTGGTAAAAAAAAAAATGACCATTCCAAAATGTAACAATATCAATTTCAACACACGAATTTCACACCAGGAATCTTGCAAAACAAATACATAAACATAAACTTAATTACCAGTATCTACTTAGATGAACATCATGATGACAATGATGTTTTATCCAACTTGTAGAAATTGATGTTCTATAATGTAAAAATATAAAGACTGGCAATGATAATATTTTATCCAGTATATCGATAAGGATAATTCAGTTCGAATTGGGTCAGTTGTTCTGTTGTTGAAAAGCCATTTCAGAAATTAAAAATAAATCAATGGTTGAAGATGTCCTATTAGTTAAAGGACAACTGTTCCACCAAAAAGTTACAGAACACTGATGATAAAAACTGAGCATGATTATGTATATTGTGGTTCAATACTAACTAGAGTGTTAGAATCACTGTGGTCAGATTACTGTTAGGATCATCATCATCATCATCATCATCATCATTTAACGTCCGTTTTCCATGCTAGCATGGGTTGGACGGTTTTGACTGAGGGCTGGCAACCAGATGGCTGCACCAGGCTCCAGCCTTGATCTGGCAATGTTTCTACAGCTGGATGCCCTTCCTAATGCCAACCACTCCGAGAGTGTAGTGGGTGCTTTTTACGTGCCACCTGCATGGGGGCCAGTCAGGTGGTACTGGCAATGACCTCGCTCGAATCTTTTTACACGTGCCACCGACACAGGTGCCAGTGAAGCGACGTTGGTAACAATCATGCTCAAATGGTGCCCTTTTATGTGCCACGGGTACGGAAACCAGTTGGCTGCTCTGGCAACAATCACAACGATCATGCTCGGATGGTGTTCTTGGCACCCTACTAGCACAGGCATAAGTGCAAGTAGGATGTGAATTGTATTTAGGCGAGTACTATTGATGATAGTGTTCCAGAAATATTAATATCTGACAATACCTGTGAATTTAATGCTAATAACAATTGTTCCACAACCAATTAAAGAATGGATATTGATAAAATCTGTACATGGCTCAATAGGACCAGATAAAATCTATGTAAACATTTCTGTATTATCTTGAATCAAATGCAATTACTAAAAGAATGGTTACAAATGTTAAAACGAGATTAAAATCATATTCATAAAGAAAAGGTTCCATGAATGCATATTGAGTTGCATGTTTATTGAGTTATCAGATAATCTCACTCAAGAAGGTTTCTGCTTTGGAGAACAGACAAATGCAATCACCATTTACATTTTTCTTTTTTTTTTCTTTTTTTTTTTTTGAAAACACAACTCCAGTTTGGAATCAATGTTCTCTCCCTCTCTTGTGTAAAAAAAACAAAACAATACCCACTCAGTTAACCACATGTGCATGCGTGTGTGTGTGTCCATGTTTAATTCATGCATTATTTGATTGCTTCAGTACAGTAGGTTAAAACAAAAATGGTGAGTGATTGCTAAAATAAATTCTGGATTTGCCATGATTGGCTAAAAAAATACTGAAGGAGCCTCAGCGTGGCTGCAATCCAGTGAATGAAGCTCGTAAAGGAATATTAAAGAATCGTGTTTCTTTTATTCAATTTTGCACCAATTAGAGAATATGGTTAACAGAAAATATGAGCTACATCTAAGGAAATGTTCAGGTTGTTCATTGGAGTTCAAAGAAATCAATATTACAGAATATATTTGCTACATTTTGTAAATTCTAACTCAAATAAGATGCAGAGCTATTAGTATCTTGCCTGTTTTTATAAAAGCAACACTGTATGCTCTTTCAAAGTAAATATAGCGATTTTCTGCATATAGCAGAAATCTTGTTAATTCAAATTCCTCTTGATTTAAGGATTTATGACAAACGAGTTACCAGAACTCTCACCATATTAACCCTTTTGTTACTGTATTTCTGTTGAGATGCTCTGTGTTTCTTTGAATTACTTTAAATATAACAAAGAATTTAGTAAAATAACTTAGTTATCTTTCAGCTAGTCTTAGGAACATAAACTGGGACTAAGGTTTGGTGGAAGATTTTAATTCAAAACTTATGAAAACAAGACATTTGTACCTCAGAGCCAGAAGTGGTTTCTGCTAGGCTGGTATCAAAAAGGTTAAGAATTGTATCTCTATTATATATATTTTAACCTTTTTGTTACTGTATTTATTTTGAGATGCTCTGTGTTTCTTTGAATTACTTTAAGTATAACAAAGAATTTAGTAAAATAACTTAGTTATCTTTCAGCTAGTCTTAGGAACAAAAATTGTGACTAAGGTTTGGGGGAAGATTTTAATTCAAAACTTATGAAAACAAGACATTTGTACCTCAGAGCCAGAGCTGATTTCAGCCGGGTTGTTAATGAAAGGGTTAAATAGTCTTCTGTATAAAAGGAACATGTCAGTTATTACTGGAATAATCTCAATTGTTTTATTGTAATGATTTATTTAAAATATAACAATTGCTGACATATAAAGCTAAGACAGATAATGTTAAAGTCAATAAGAATGTTTTATCAATGGAAAGAAGGTAACAATGTAATGCAGTGACTAGGTTTTGGTTCACAAATGAAATACTGCCAAAAGTGTGCCAAAAGAGGAAAAATTCATAATCTAGATGACAAAGAGAGGAAATGCAATTTTTGGATAATATCCAGTGCCTTCAACCTGAAAAGTGATGTTGACAGGTGTAGCCTGTCAAGAAAGAAAGAAAGGCAGAGATTAAGTTGTGAGAATTGTATTCAGTCAGAGGAAAACAAAATTACTTGGTACATAAAGAATGCAAAGAAAGCACTATTTATGCAAGTAAGGAAGGAAAATTTACTACGTAGAGAAAATTTAATTTTCTCAAACCCATAAAAGAATAAAAGCAAAGTTGACCTTATTAGTATTTGAACTCAGAATTTGAACTGAGAACCAGAATAAATATCACTAAGCATTTTTTTCTGAGGTACTAACCATTCTGCCACTCATCACCTTAATAATCCTTTCTCCTATAGGCACCAGAGCTGAAATTTTAAGGAGGGGACTAGTCTATTATATATTAACCCTAGTGTTCAACTGGTACTTAATTTATTGACCTCAAAAGAATGAAAGGCAAAGTTGACTGCAGTGGAATTTGAACCTAGAACATAAAAACGAAGAAAATGCTGCTAAGCTTGCTGCCTTCATTCACCACCTTAATGATAATAATTTCAAATTTTGGCACGAGGCCAGCATTGACACTCCACTTTCCTTTCAGTATTTGATGCGACTTTTTTTACCAATTCTGAATGAATGAAAAGTAAAGTTGAGCCCAGTGGCATTTGAACTCAGACTGCAAAGAACCAGAAGAAATTGTGCAAAGCATTTTGTCCGATGTGCTAACAATTCTGCTACTTTTTACTTACTTTAATCATGGGACTGCAGCCAGCCATGCTGGGGCACCAGATAGAAGAGTTTTAGTTGAAAGGATTAACTCTACTAATTTTTTTATCTTTTAAGCCTGGTACATATTCATTCAGTCTCTTTAAATGAGGCATAATTTAAGGGGACATAAACAAACCAGCACTGGTTGTCACAAGCTGGTGGGGGACAAACACAGAGACACAGATGCACAGCCCCATTTGTGTGTGTGTGTGTCAGTGTGTGTGTGTGTGTGTGTGTGTGCATGTGTTTGTATACAACAAACTTTTTTTAGTATCCATCAACCAAATCCACACACAAGGCTTTCATTGGTCTTGGACTATGGAAGAAGACACTTGCCAAGCTTTCCACACTTGCCACTCAGTGAGACTGAACCCAGAACCATGTGGCTGGGAAGCAAATATTTTACCACACACCCATGCCTGTACCTATAAATGATAATGATGGACTCTCCCATCGAAGACAATGTATGAGTGTTCAGCTTTTGCCAAACAGCCTGCACAAAGGATTCGTTTATAGTGATCAAATGTTTGCGTAACACATCAGGTGTTGAAGGGATCACAGGGCAACATGAAATGAAGTATTTTGCTCAAGAACACAACACACCACCCAGTCTAGGAACTGAAATCACAATCGCTAGATTATGACTATAACACCCCAACCACTAAGCCACAATAATAACAACAACAACAACAACAATGATAATAATAATAATAATGATAATAAAAAAATTGTACTCATGGGAACTGCTCCTATCCACGTAAAATACGATGTAATTCCAAAACATTTTAATCTCTGAACATATCTAAAGTACTTTTAAATGTACTTTTACTGTCGACTTAAAATCGCGCTGTTAACTTATCAGCAAACTATTTTCAAAAAACTTTTAATTTTCTTAAGTTTTGACAAGCATTCTCTTGATATATTCTTTGTACAAAGTCTAAAACATGGCAGTTATCAACCACCGTAGACATAATACAGACTTGAACTTCTAACTTGTTGTCTCTTGAGGTCCCTAATGCATCAGTTATTATTATTATTATTATTATTATTACATGTTTGGATTTCGTGTTTAAAAGCTACAGTAACACCCACCCTTAGTGGTTAGCCATATTGAGATGGCTAGTATACTTTACGAGCTCATACCTTGTTATATTAAAAAAATTGTGGAGGAGTATGGTTTAGTGGTTAGGGTGTTGGAATCATGATAATAAGATTGTGGTTTCAATTCCTGAACTGGGTGATGCATTGGGTTCTTGAGAAAAACATTTCATTTCATGTTGCTCCAATCCAGTCAGCAGACAAATCTGAGTAATGTTGTGGTGGGTGAGTTTCCTGTCCAGGAGAAAAAAATACATGCATCGCAAAAACTAGGAAACTTGAGAAGGATCTTTTTCCTATTATTCTATATCAAAAAATTTGGAACAAATACGATAATATTGCTGTTGATACTTAGAAATCCAAACAAATAATAATAATAATAATAATAATAATAATAATAATAACAAGAAAAATTAGAAACATAATAATAATAATAATAATAACAAGAAAAATTAGAAACATAAATATCTCCAATTCTGTGTGAACATTTACATTTAGTCGTCTCTCATGACTATAAGAATGTGTAAAATTGCCTTTTAAATTACCTTTTATTGTAACAACACAATTAAATGCACGATAAAAGTTATGGAATTAAGCACCTACTAATATATACATACAACTAAATTCAGAAATTTAAAAAATATATACATAACATTGAACTCAGAAAGTTTTTTATTAAAAAAAAATCATCAACGTAAATATCAGATAATATGTGTGAGTGAGTATACATATACATATACATATGTTTGTGGAGAGGAAGAAAAGAGAAAGAAAAAAAAAAAAATAAATAAAATAAAATAAATAAATGTAAACAGGCTTGACCTTTTACTGACCATTAACGTCCTTTGTCTCCACCATCGGCCGAATCTATTTATAGACCCAAAGAACATGAATTCTTTAACCAACCATTCTCCCACACAATGACAGTAGGAGTGTTGATAGTGGCTGTGGCTACACATAAAACAATGTCATTGATGATGATGATGGTGATGGTGATGTTGCTGATAATGGTGATGGTGGTGAAGGTGATAGTAATAACAATAATAACTGATAGATCCCGTCTTTTTCCCTTTCTTTTCTTTTCCTTCTCCGTATTTTATTCTCATTATTTCGAACTAATACAGGCAGAGTGAGCCTTGAAGAAAGGAAGAGGAGAAAAAAAATGTTCGGAGATAAAACTATCAACAAAAAAAATACAGATGAATATAGATCTGCTAGTCTTAAGAAGCGGCGCTATGAGCAATGCTTACATGTAGTGAACCCTAAACTGACAGATCCATCTCCTAATATAAGAATGGAAGCTCGTCATGCTTCAAGGTCAACAAATCAAACAATAAACTGCATTGGTCGTTGCGCGGATTACAAAAGACCACGTACCCGAAAATTGAACCAAATTCTGATTGAAAAATCAGCTACTGGATCGAATCTTCCCAACACACAAGAGCTGGACGTACCCCACAACCGGAATATTCCAACAGATGGCCATCCATGCTCATCACCAAATAATCAAAAGAAAAAGAAGGAAAAATGGTCTAGGAAGATAATAAAGAAGTTCTTGAGGCCTTCTACCATGCCATATATTTCCCCACAGATAAATCTAACACTGTACAAGCATACTTAAACTGGAGACAGAAACACCCTAAAGAAAGACCCTACATAGACAGTAACAAACTTGCCAACGTCAGAAGAAACATTATAAAAAAGAAATTACTGACTGAAGTAGAGATTGATCAAGTTAGACAAGCAATATCGGATAAAATGAACGAAGCTGCAGCTAGAGAAGATAATACAGAGGAAATAATTATAGACCAGCCCAGGGCTGATAAAAACGAAGTGAGGATTGAAAGAGTTAGTATAAGTGATAGGCAAAGTGAAATACTCCCTGAACCAATCATAAACACTAAGACAGATGAGCATCAAATAGATAAAGAAAGTCACACAAATATTGACCCAACAGAACTACATGAGCTAAAAAATCAAATCATGATTGAATGGCTGAAAATTAAAGAAACCAGCATAGATGAACGTGATACACTTCCTAAAATCCGCAACTCTAACCAAAACATGAAAATAATTGGTAAAATCCGGCTTGCACTTAAGGATATAATTTCAGCTAATGATGTTGATATCACAAACCTCAACCACCTATACTATGCATCCGCGAAAATCTCAACGATCCTATGTGGTGTAAAGATTAGAAAACAGCAACATTCCCACAAAAAGCCTTCTTGGCAAGAGCGTCTGCAACAACAAATTAAAATATTTAGATCTGACATTGAATATTTGAAAAACCTTAAGGCTCACAAGACTACCAAACCTACAAAAACCCAAAAATTACTGAAAAAATACAATATGAAAACTATACTTGATATTGATGCCACCATAGAAACCATCAAACAAAAGGTATCTGTCAAAGCTGCCCGCATAGCGAGGTATGAAAGGCGTGTTAGATTTTTCAAGGACAACATGTTCAAAAATAACATCAAAAATTTTTACAGGAAGATAGGAAAAACAGCGTTTACTGCAAGGTCTGTACCATCAAAAGAAGAAGTGCAGGGATTTTGGAATAAAATATGGGCAGAAGAAAAAACACACAACGAAAAGGCCCCCTGGATTATCTACAGAACTGGACCCCTTAGAAGAGCAAAAGTGGGAGGGTGTCAAGGTAGGAGATATAAGATCTGCTCTCAGGAGGTCAAGCAAATGGAAGCCTCCAGGAAAGGATAAAATTCCTAACTTCTGGCTGAATGCCTTCCCAGAGAGCCATGAACTGCTAACAGAACTGTACAATGATGTTTTGCAACACCCTAGTAGGATGCCTCCTTGGCTAGTTAATGGGTTAACATTCCTGCTTCCAAAAAGTGAAGAAACAAATGAACCAAAAAACTATAGACCCATAACCTGCTTAACAACTATGTACAAAACACTAACATCTGTCCTGACGGAATATACCTATAGTTTTTTAACAGACAGCAGCATATTCCCTAATGAACTGAAAGGATGTAAACGTGGATCCTACAGCTGTAAAGACCAACTACTCATCAATAAGATGATCTTAGAAGATTGTCACAAACGACACAAAAACTTATCAATAGCCTGGATAGACTATAAAAAGGCTTTTGATAGCCTACCACATAGCTGGATTAGGAAATGCCTGGAAATGTATAAAATAGAACCTACTCTGCGAAACTTCTTGACTGTAAGTATGAGATCATGGAGAACCACACTAACTCTGAACAGTGACAATGAATCCCTAAATGCTGGTGATGTAAAAATTTCGTGTGGCATTTTCCAGGGTGACTCACTGTCACCACTCCTCTTTTGTTTATCCTTAATACCTCTCTCAAAGCTGCTCAATGACGCGCAGTACGAGTATAAAATGTTTGATAAAAATATAAATCATCTTATTTACATGGATGATTTAAAGCTTTTTGCAAAAAATGACCAACAACTCAAGGGCTTACTAGCGATAGTCAAACAATTCAGTGACGACATCAGAATGCAATTCGGCCTCGATAAATGTGCAAAAGCTACCTTTATCAAAGGAAAAATGACAGAAACATCTAACGTTAACCTTGATCAGCAGAATGTCATAAAAGAACTAGACCCAGCGGAGAGCTACAAGTACCTAGGGGTAATTGAAGGGAACGGAATAAGGCATTCAGAGATGAAGGAAAGGATCAGGAGAGAATGCTATCGAAGAGTGAGAGCAATACTCAAGACAGAGCTGAATGCAAGAAACAGGATCGAAGCGATCAATGCATTAGCCATACCAGTCGTGACTTACAGTTTCAATATTGTTAACTGGTCAATTACTGAAATATGTCAGCTCGACAGAAAAATAAGGAAACTGTTGACAATGCATAGAATGCACCACCCTAAGGCAGATACAGAACGACTCTATCTGCCAAGAAAAGAGGGAGGCCGTGGTCTTTTGCAACTGGCAATAACAATGAAGATTGTTACAATTGGCCTAGACACCTACCTGAAAAACTCTGAGGACTGGATGTTAAAACTTGTCTCAAAACATGAAAACAAGAAAGCATCATACTCAGTCACAAAACACGCAAAGGAATATCTAAGTGAATTTCGAATACAACCAATTTCGGAATTAGAGATAGACATACAAGAAACAAGCACAGAAAAAGCTAGGCGCATGAAAACCCGTGCCAAAACTGCAGCCTTAGATATTCTGAATAATAAATGGCAAGAAAAACCTCTCTATGGCAAATACCCAAAGAGAGCGAATAATGCAGATATCGACAAAGCCCTGACCCATCAATGGCTAATGGCCTCTGGCTTAAAATCTGAAACAGAGGGGTTTATCATAGCAGCTCAAGATCAATGCCTACCAACAAGAAACTACCAGGCCAACATATTAAAGAACGGCAACAGCCCAACATGTCGTGTATGTCGACAACAAAATGAAACCATTGATCATGTTGTCTCCAAATGCAGTCTTCTAGCGCCTACAGAGTACCTCAATAGGCATGATAGAGCTGCACAATATATTCACTGGGTAATTTGCAAAAACCTGGATTTGCCCCATGAAAAAAACTGGTGGGAACACAATCCACCTCCAGTGCTAGAAAATGACCACATCTCACTCCTCTGGAACTTCACCATTCAAACTGACAGAAAGATAGATGCAAATAGGCCAGACATCATATTGAAAGACTTCAGACAAAGAACATGCCTCCTCATTGATATGACTGTCCCAATCGATATAAATGTATCTGTCAAGACCTACCAAAAACTGAGCAAATATAAAGATCTTGAAATAGAAATCAGCAAAATGTGGAAGCTGAAGACTAAAACAATACCTGTTGTCATAGGTGCCCTGGGAATGATAGCGAAAGGGACTGATTACTACCTAACTCAGATACCAGGAAACCCCAAAATGGCAGAAATTCAAAAGATGGTGCTCAAGGAACTGCTCATATCCTACGCAAAATACTCTCTATGTAATCCCAAGGTTTAAAACAAACTTTTTTTTTTATTTTTAAAAAAAAAAAAAAAATTTTTTTTTTTATGTATTAGACATTTACTAGCACAACACTAACCCCCCCCCCAAATATATGGCACAGAACTTCCAACCTGTTGTCTCTTGAGGTCTCTGGGTGAGACTTGGAGCCAACTTGTACAGACATAAAGCAAAAGTCAAACATAGAATAATAATAATAATAATAACTGGTGCATTGGGGACTGTGGGTAATGATATAGACAAATGGCAGAGGATTGGAATGAAATGTCATGTAGAGGTCGTGTAGAGCTTGTATAGAAATTTGGCTTCTTAAGAACAGAGAAGATTATAAGAAGGGTTTTGAGCACTTGAAAGATTGTTGAAAGCTTGTGGATATCTAAGATTACATGTAGTAAACTGCTACCTACATAACTTCTGCCAGGAATAAGACCAAATCTGAATGAATCCAAATAATTCTAATAATAATATTAATCTTTTCAACTATAGGCACTTAGCCTGAAATTTTAGTGGAGGAGGCTTGTGAGTTACACTGGTTTCAGTATTTGATTGATATTTATTTTATCTATTCTGAAGGGTGTGGAGGCACATGGCCCAGTGGTTAGAGCAGCAGACTCACAGTCGAGAGATTGCAGGTTCGAATCTCAGACTGGGCAATGTGTGTGTTTATGAGTGAAAACACCTAAGCTCCACGCGGCTCCGGCAGAAGGTAATGGCGAACTTCTGCTGACTCTTTCGCCATAATTTTCTCTCACTCTTTCCTCCTGCATCTTCCAGCTCACCTGCGACGGACCGGCATCCTGTCCAGGTGGGGAACCTATACTCCAAGAAACTGGGAAACCGGCCCTTATGAGCCAGGCATGGCTCGAGAAGGAACAAATCCTGAAGGGATGAGAGGCAAAGTCAATCATTGCAGAATTTGAACTCAGAGCATAAACTAGAAGAAATGCAGTAAGCATTGGAAGAAGAAAAAGAACAACAACAACAGTATCTAGAATAAAAACTTCAAATATAGAAATAATGAGAAGAGAAAAAGTATTTTCTAAATATATACAAAAAAAAAACAGAAAATGCAATATAGTTTTGGGATTGCAGAAATCAAATTTGTAACAATATTATTCTTAATAGCAATAAAATTATACTATTCTCTGTAATAAATATTTACATAATTTTGCACCTCAACCTCTCTCTCTCTCTTTCTTTCCCTCTCCCCCTCTCTCTTTCACTGCTTTCAAATACCACTGGAATTTCTTTAGAATAGATACCAGTAAAAATTTCAGAAAATAAAAATAAGGAATAAGTGGAAATTTTACCAGTGAGTGTGTTAAATAATAAGGCACTAAAAGAGAATGACTCTCCCCAAATACCAGTAATATATTAGTGTATATATCAGAGCATATTCAATTCTCCCTGCTCGTGTCTTTCCTGCAGTTGTTAACTTACAAAAGTTTCAACCAAATTTTAACAGCATCAAGGTCATATACATTGTCCATTACTCCAGATTTAGCAATAAAAAAAAGGAGAAAAAGTACCCTATATTTCTACTAAATATTTATTTTTTCTAACTATATCTATAATATTTTATATATCTAAAAGTTATCCAAGCTTTTTTTTTGCTATGAAAGGAGTCTAACAAAAAACAGAAAAATCTAAGTAGCTAATAGTAAGATTACATGCTAGACAAAAAACTGCAAGGAATGGCTTCTTATGCCAATAGATTATCACAGGGATTACATATTCCAGTAATGCAACATATTCCAGTAATGCAAAAACTTTCTAAACAAAGCTAAGATAGAAGTATTGATTTTTATTTGAATTCAAACACCATTACAATTTCTAATAGGTTTATCATGTAGACAATAACACTTCAATTCATTTGCATATAGTGAAAGCTAAAGAAGAGACAAGATGCTAATTGCAAATATTCTGTTTTACTGGTTTGATCATCATTTGTAGTCAAATGACATATACGGTATGTACACATGCTTGGACTACAGTTGGACTTGGAGATCTTTATTTCATTAATGGTTCCAGCAATCTTATTTTTATGTTGTTGCCAGACACTGTATCAAAATTTCCTGAACAAAATCTCTACTATTTTATTCAGTCTGGAGATGACATTTTAAAGTATAGAATGTATGTTGGAAATGTTCTTGACACAACCAAATATTAGTTATCCAATAGATTTAAAATATTAAGAACTAGCAGTATCGCCCGGCGTTGTTCGGGTTTGTAAGGGAAATAACTATATAAGCATTTTTAGAGATATAAAGTATAATAGCCATCTCAATATGGCTAACCACAAAGGGGGGGGTGTTACTGTAGCTTTTTACGTTCTGAGATTTAATAATAAACTTTTAGAGAGTTACTTCCCTTATATATGCCAAAAATGCATTAAAAATGGGAAAAATTGATGGTAAATTTTTTTTTAAATCGTAGACTCATCATAGACGTGCGCTAATACCATTGCGCTAATGTCATTGCTTTTATTATTATATCATCTCAAGTATATATTTTATTTTATTTTGGTTAAACTGCACCGCAAAATGTGGGAGTAGTTAGGAATCTAAATCGTAGGAGACAGACAGCACACAACCTCACTTTTATATATAAAGATAAACCAACGTCTATATATAGTTACCCTACAAGTAGCTATCAGAGTGATATATCGCATTCCAAGATCCAACACCAGAACAATTAACCATATCCACCATCTTATCTTCTTTTCAGTTGTTTCTTTTTCCACAAGGAAAATTAAATAAACAAAATCAGTCTTTTAAAATAGTTTCAATATCTATACGGAAGACAATTACTTTTATTCTGAAAGATCATTTGTCAATAGATCAAAGCTCAATACTATCTCAAAGTAGCAAATCAAATTTTAGAACCAACATCAAGGTGTAGGAATTTTCATAAGAATCATCACTTTCTACTCAAGTAGTTTGAATTTATATGAATCTTTATTCTTCAATATTTATAGGATAAAAAATTTTAAACTTCAGTTATTTCAGGACAAAACTATTGATTATCATGGACTTCAAATAATATATGTCTAAAGTATACAGATCATAGTTCTTGTGTTGTGCAATTTACAATTCTGAATTCAAACATTTCAGATATTTGTGTGACAAAACTAAAATGCTACAGTTTCAATATTATACCAGTGACAATACAAGATATAATACAGATACAGATACAGTTGGTAGATATAATAACTTCAAGAAGATTGTTGGGGAGCTGTAACTGCCTCAGTTTATAAGAAGTTTTTTTCTCTTATATAGCCTCAGATCACTCTTGAGAGAGCAAACTTAAAATCAAAGGTTTACTATTAATGAATATTCAATATTATATTAAGACTAAGTATCAACAGCAATATTATCCTATTTGTTCCAAATTTTTTGATATAGGATAATAAGAAAAAGATCCTTCCCAAGTTTCCTAGTTTTTGTGATGCATGTATTTTTTCTCTTGGACAGGAAACTCATCCACCACAACATTACTCAGATTTGTCTGCTGACTGGATTGGAGCAACATGAAATGAAATGTTTTTTCTCAAGAATCCAATGCATCACCAAGTCCAGGAATTGAAACCACAATCTTATTATCATGATTCCATCACCCTAATCACTAGACCATACTCCTCCACAATTTCTTTTAATATAACAAGGTATGAGCTATTCAGTTAATAATCAGTTTCATAAAACACTAAATGCCTGCTAGAATATTCTGGAATATTAAACAGGGAGAAAAGTGCCTGCTCTCTCTCACTTTCTATATCTCTCTCTCTCTGCATACACACATACATAATGAAATGGTTATCTCCAAGGTTGATAAATATGTATTATGGCATAAATATATTTCTTAGAGACTTTTCCATCTATACCAGGTTGAGTCAAAAATATTTTGCAAATTTTTCACTGGTGATTTTTAACAACTTTTATCCCCATGTTCATCATCATCATCATCATCGTTTAGCTTGACATGTCTTCTCATCATCATCATTTAACATCTGCTTTCCATGCTAGCATGGGTTGGACGGTTCAACTGAGGTCTGGGAATCCAGAAGGCTGCACCAGGCTCCAGTCTGATCTGGCAGTGTTTCTACAGCTGGATGCCCTTCCTAACGCCAACCACTCCGTGAATGTAGTGGGTACCTTTACGTGCCACCGGCACAGGTGCCAGACGAGGCTGGCAAACGGCCACGATTGGATGATGCTTTTTACGTGCCACCGGCACGAGGCCAGTTGGGGTGACGCTGGCAACGGCCACGTTTGGATGGCTCTCTTACGTACCACCGGCACTGGTATCACAGCTGCAATTTCCATTGATGTTGATCGATTTTGGTTTTGATTTATTTCTTTAACTTTATACAAAATGTTGTCCAATCGTTGGTGAACTGTTTATTTTTTATTTTCATATATAGCATATAAACATTAATTTTTCGTTCTTTATTTTACAGCTTTGATGATAAATAAGTAGTGAAAAAATTTTTAAATAGACCCATTTTGAACTAGCTGTGGAAAAAGGATTGAGTGTAAGAGCAGCAACAACAGAAATTAATGATGTAGAAAGGCCAGGAACTGTTAACAAACAGATGGTACAAAACTGGTTCAGACATTTCTAGGAAGGTGACACCAGCCTCAAAGACAAACTAAGGTCAAGGAAATATGTTGTGGAAGAAGACGCCTTACTTCAAAAAGGTTGAGCCGCTAAAAGTAAGCAGTCATCTATATATCTACATTTATGTATAACAACGAATAATATGTGCAAAGAAAATCATATCTTTATTTTAGATCACACCTTAAAAATCTAACAACTGTTTCAATTGCATTGACATATACATATATACATATATATATGCGATGGGCTTCTTTCAGTTTCTGTCAACCAAATCCACTCACAAGGCTTTGTTTGGCCTGAGGCTATAGTCAGTGGGACTGAACCTGGAACCATGTGGTTGGTAAGCAACTTACCACACAGCCACTCCTGTGCCTATATATATATATAATTTTATTTCAATTATTAAATTAGGGAATTATTATATTAGGGAATAAAAATTCCAGCATCACAGGGGTTCAATAACGAAATATATATTTTATTTAGAGATAGTAGTCCCCTTCATCCCACCATATAAAAGAATTTTAATTTAATTTAATACTTACTACTCATTTCTCAGCTTACACGCGTTTCCTGAGGTTCTTTTACCATTCCTTAAGCACACAGTGTTTTACAGGAACCTTTCTTTAAATGTAACCCCAATCATCAGGCCTCTAAATAACTTTATCATAGTTCTATACCAAATACTATATTTTAATTTTAACATATAAGTATGTGTAAAATTGGGAGTGTAGTTGTTTGCCGAACCTTGTGACATCAAGCCGAAATTAATACATAGTAGGACAATGGTAGTCAACAGTAGTTTGTACATATTTTTTATATTTCTTTTACATTACCCTTAAGTTATTTTTACTCTGTAAATTTTTAATTTTTAATTTTTATCATTCGAATCATTTGTAAATTTTCTTTTTGCCTTTTGTCATTCATACTATAGTTTTTATTTGAAAATATTTGTCATTGCTTTCATTTTTATTCGAATATATTTATTTGTCATTGCTTTTATTATTATATCATCTCAAGTATATATTTTATTTTTATCCCTACATATTATTAATTTTATATGAATGTTTACAGACATAAGTTACGTTAGAATTTAGTTTTTGTAAATTTTTATTTTTCATTCGTGTTTTTTAATTTTTATTTTTTATTCGTATTTTTTTTATTTGTTATTTTTTATTTGAATTAAATTATGGCTTGCACAGTAAGGTCCAGCGAACCTATTTACACATACACATACTTATATGTTAAAATTAAAATATAGTATTTGGTATCGAACTATGATAAAGTTATTTAGAGGCCTGATGATTGGGGTTGCATTTTAAGAAAGGTTCCTGAAAAACATAAGGAACCGTAAAAGAACCTCAAGAAACATGTGTAGCGGAGAAATGAGTAGTAAGTATTAAATTAAAATTAAAATTCTTTTATATGGTGGGATGAAGGGGACTACTATCTCTAAATAATATATATATATATGTATATGTGTGTGTGTATGTATATATATATATATATATATATATATTAGCATGCATATATTAGCATACAAATTAGCATGCATGTCAATCCAAATTTAGGAGGACATTCGTCCTGACCCTAGCTGTATTTTTGTCAACTTATTTTCCCCAGAGTCACTAGCGAATAGTAGTAAAAATAAATTTTCAACCAAAACTTTTAACAATTTTCAAGTCGGAGAAATCACCATTGTTTGCAAACAGGAGTTAAGTCCCCTTCTAGTGACAAGTAAGTTTTTGTTAAGACTTTTGTTGGTCTTTTTACATAGACGAAAAAAGTGTTTTGTTGATATATGGGCAACACTTACACACATGAACATGTATGCATACAAAAAACATGTATGCAATAGATGTACATATGTACGTGTGTGTATGTGTGTGTTTTGCCCATATATATATATATCCATGTTTCTGTGTCTTTCTGTATAAGATTGTCCCTCACCACTGCTTAGTGACTAATGTTAGTTTATTTAGAATAAGCACCAGATATAAAAGTAGTAGGTACTGGCATTAATTTGTTCAACTAAAATCCTTCAAGAAATATGTTTGAATATACATGCATACACATACATATATATACACTTACACACAAGTCTATATTCATAGATATATGTACATATATACATAAGTCTTTATACATGCATGTATATGAATAGACATAGATATATATATATAGAGAGAGAGAGTGGTTGTATACTGTCAACTTAACGTGACAGTCCTGTAAGGGATTTACACCACCGCTGTTTAGCCCTAGGAAGCATCAACGCTTGTATATATATATACAATCCCTTCAAGTAGATGTCCCTGCTTGATCTGTAGAAAAGATGTAGGTAGAAACTCTATAAGATGCACCCAGTATAAGCTTTGGATGCATAATAGGTGCAGCAATATCAGAGGAAGGTTAACAGGGAAAATAGGTTTTATATGTGGAAGATACATAGGTACAATAAACACCAAAAGTGTACAGAAAATAGACTCCATCAATTACCAGTTGGGTTAGCTAGAAGCAGTCCCTAGCTTCCATTATCTTGGTAACCAAATTAGTAGTAAAGATGGAGCTCTGAGAGTGTAGCTTTGAAAAGAAGGTTAGGCTGGGCAAAGTTCATAGAGCTCCTACCTCTGCTGGCAAAAAAAGGCCTCTCTCACAGAGTGAAAGGTAGATTGTTTGATGTCTGTGGGGAAACAGCTATGCTACATGGCAGTAAAACATGGGCTGTGACTGCCGAGGACATGCATAGGCTTGAAAGAAATGAAGCCAGTATGCTTTGATGAATGTACAATGTCAGTGTGCATGTTCGACAGAGTGTAAGCATCTTGAGAGAAAAGTTAGGCATAAGAGACATCAGATGTGGTGTGCAAGAGAGACGACTGCACTGGTATGGTCATGTGACACGTATGGATGAGGACAGCTGTGTAAAGAAGTCCACACACACTCTAACTGTGGAGGGAACCTGTGGTAAAGGTAGATTCATGAAGACATTGGATGAGGTGGTGAAGCATGATCTTCAAACTTTGAGCCTCACAGAAGCAATGACTAGTGACTGAGACCTTTTGCAATATGCTCTACTTGAGAAGACCCATCAAGCCAAGTGAAATCATAGTTGTGGTTGATTCTTTTAAAGAAGTAGTTAAAATTAAGGAGTTGAAGCAGTAATATGATATGGTGGTACATAGGAGAGCAGGACTGTTTTTAAGGAATAGCTAAAATTAAGGAGTTTGAGTTATTGAGATAGTGGGGACAATTTGGTCGATGGGCAGTTCAGAGAACAGATTTGGTGAATATGATTTAAATGCCTCCCAGATCTTGTCAAACACTCATAAAGGGCCTATTATATTGATAATAAAAATAATCTTTTTCTTGACAACGGGGCACTATGCCATATAAGCAATGCCTGTAAGCTTGGTATAGAATGCAGAAACTCAAATCTCTAAATGGATCATACAAATCCCCAATCATGGTCCAGTAGAACACATAGTGGAATGTCTTGATAGAAAGTTGCAAGCAAATTCATTGAAAATTATATAAATTTCAAAGCTAATAAAAATACATTATCCAAAGAGTGAATAAACATCGATAAACATGGATCAGTTTGTCATCGATAAATCAATCAAATCAGTGCCTAAAAAGGTGAAGCCACGATATTTACTAAAGTAGAGTCTACAAAATATGGAGACCAACTTTCATTTACATTTGATTAAATTTTAATTAAATTATAAGTTAAACCAGTGTTGCATCGTATTTCTCTGGCAATAAATTTACTGGAGGCCACTGCAATTTTATGTTTATTTTTACATCCATTTTTTTGATGCCAGCATGGGTTAACTGAATGCATATTGATGGAATGTTGCTTTACTGCTAGATGCCCTTCTTGACCACCTTTATCCTTACCTTTTTAAAAGCACTGAGCTACTGGATTATCAGCTGACAGCAAAATGACAAAGGAAACTTCTTCAGTTATAAAACATTAGCATTCTCACTGATATACACATACTTACACAGAGAGAGAGACACACACACAAACAGCCACACACATAGGCCTTGGACAGTTTCTCTCACTAAATTCACTTACAAGGCACTGGTCAATCCAGGGTAATAGTAAATGATAGTTACCTAAGGTAGGATTGAACCCAAAAGGTATGTGTTTGCAACATGAATTTCTAAATCACCATACAAGCACCCACATACATACATACATACATGCATACCTACATACCTACATACATACATACATACATACATACATATATACATACATACACACATACATACATACATACATACATACATACATACATACATACATACATACATACATACATACATACATACATACATACATACATACATACATACATACATACATACATACATACATACATACATAGTTATTGTGCATATACACACTACCTATGTTATCTCTCCAGTCTCAATAAGTATAACTATGTCTAAATATGCATGTATACATGTATTTCTACACAAACATGTACACACATACATACACATATATGCATGAGAAATATTTGATATAAAAAAAATATCAGTATATATCTATCGCAGATAATATCTTAAAGAGTATATTTGAAGATCTACTACCCAGTTCTTTCTGCACATATTTCTGATAGGTTTATCAAAGAAGCTAGGCAAAATATTGAGTAGTTGCTTCACATCCTATGAATATCAAAAGAAACTTATAATGAATGCTCTGATGAGCTCTCAGCTATCCCATTAACTCAACTTTCTCCTATATGTGCACTCCATTCAAATTGCAGTTTATCCATTCATTTTATTGCAGTGTGTGCATTAATGCTTAATCCGTTTTACATAATTCTTATCAAAGGTGATAACAATAAAAGGTAATGTGATACATACACGCACGCACACATATATGTCAACAGTACATGTGCATGTTAATGTGTTCATATATATATATATATATATATATATATAAGTATATATATATATGCATATACATATCTGCATATGTGTATATATATATATGTGCATGTGTATATATATGTATGTATAGATGTATGATTTATGTTTGTATATGTTTGTTTTTATGGGCAGCTATATATAAAAACAGTCAAATATTCAATTGAAGGATCACTTGAAAATTTTTAGTAGAGTAACATATTTATTTTGCTTTTATTAGGTAAAAGTTTGTCAGTCACAATGAAGCATCAGTTATGTAACCTTCATCAGATAGATAGATATATATATATGCGTAATATAGTTGGTTTCCTCAGATAAGTTGAAAGTAGTTAAACAGCAGCTTTTAAGCTTTTAACTTTTGAAGTATGGAAGATTATTTTGATACGTTTCATAGTTCATTGACAAATCAACCACAAACTAGAACTCAGCTATAATGGGTTAGACTAAATTGTATGCTGTTAATTTGTTGGTGGCAGTGATTTAAATACCTACATAATTCACCTCTTGGACAGAGGAATATATTAGTACAGTACTTGTCTTATGATGAAACAAATCAGAAACAACCAACTTAATTTTTGTGTAAGAAGAAAATAACAATAAGTATTTGCATCTGTTTAAAGTTCTACAACAAAAAGTATCAAACTTATCATAGGTTTTCATATACAAGTTGTGATGTGCATAAATGTGTGTGTGTGTGTGTGTACATGTGTGTCTACTACAGATAAAAATACATTACCAATAATTGTGATCCTCAGCTATTGAATATCAAATGATAAAAATTTATTCCATTTCACTTTCTTGCGCTGCTGATAATAGCTTGAACTGAACACTGTTATATGCATTCTATGATATAGAAAATGATATGTTTCCTATAACAATGGATTCAAAATAATATTGGCTTTGTAGTTTCTAGAAAATATGTTTTCAAAAATTAAAGTTTAGAAAATATACAGTAATGATATTTTATACAGATATATGAAAAATATTGCTTTTTAAAGATGATGATCATCATTACCATCATCATCAATTTACCATTCACTTTTTCATGCTCACATGGGCCAAACACAATTTGTTGAAGCAGATTTCCTATAGCTAGACGCCCTCCCATCACCAAATCCCACCTCTTTCCATGCAAGGTAATATTTCCCCATAGCTGTTCATATTTGCACAGAAGAGTGGAAACAAAGGACAACCTTTTGTACAAAACAGACACTCATTTGCAACTGCTTGATACTGATAGGAGACAATACCTAGACACACACACACATACATTTATGCACACAGACCTACATATATCATCATCATCATCATCATCATCATCGTTTAACGTCCGCTTTCCATGCTAGCATGGGTTGGACGGTTCAACTGGGGTCTGGGGAGCCCGAAGGCTGCACCAGGCCAGTCAGATCTGGCAGTGTTTCTACAGCTGGATGCCCTTCCTAACGCCAACCACTCCGAGAGTGTAGTGGGTGATTTTATGTGCCACCGACACAGGTGCCAGACGAGGCTGGCGAACAGCCATGCTCGGATGGTGTTTTTTATGTGCCACCGACACAGGTGCCAGACGAGGCTGGCAGACGGCCACGCTCAGATGGTGTTTTTTATGTGCCACCGACACAGGTGCCAGACAAGGCTGGCGAACGGCCACGATCGGATGGTGTTTGTTACGTGCCCACAGCACGGAGGCCAGTCAATGCGGTACTGGCTACGGCCACGTTCGGATGGTTTTCTTATGTGCCACCGGCACTGGTACCACAAAGATACAAATTCCATTGATGTTCATCTATTTTGATTTGGTTTGATTTTCACATGCCTCAACAGGTCTTCACAAGTATCACAAGAAGGAAGGTATGCACAGGTGGACTGACTACGTCCCAGGTAGGGGCCACGGGTTATGGCCTCACTAGTCTTGCCGGGTCTTCTCACGCACAGCATACTTCCATAGTTCTCGGTCTCCAGTCATTTCCTTGGTGAGACCTAAAGTTCGAAGGTGAGACCTAAATTTCGATATATATATATATATATATAATATATATATATATAAATTAAATTAGAGATAAAACCACTATTAGGCAACTCAAAAAGTGATAGACATAAACCAAAACATAAAAAACAAAAAATAAATATAATTAATATAATATACAAAATATATATAAAATATAAAATACTGAAATCTGAAATTTTTAAATTTATATTTATAAATTTTTATATTTTTAAATTTTAAATTTATAAATTATTAAACTTTTAAACTTTTTTTTACACACACACACACACCACACACACACACACACACACACACACACACACACATACATACATACATACATACATACATACATACATACATACATACAACAGGCTTCTTTCAACCAAATCCACTCACAAGGCTTTGATCAACCCAGTGCTGCAAGTAATATAAGATACTTTCCCAAGGTGCCCTACAATGTGATTAAACATAAAACCATTTTTGTTGAGAAGCAAAGTTCTTAACCATTGAGTCAACTAACACCTACATTAATAAATAATCCTCATGCATAGATGTAAGTCATTAATACAACAGTGAGAAATTCAGAGTGTTCAGGCTAAATTTGACAAATATTATGCCTCCTTTTATTCAAGAGCAGCTTGGTATATTAGTGAACAGTCAAAGGTGTTGGAGGGCATAAAGATTAAAGCTGTTGAGAAAAACTTACCTGAGATGAAGGACTGAAAGCCATCAGAATATTGGAAAAGAATTACCTGTATCATGATGATTCACACCAGGTATCAAGATACTAGCACCATGACTGCTGTTCAATGTTCTATGAACACTGTAAAGGCAGTAAGGCATGACATGGACGGCTGCAACAGAGACTATAAGGCCATGGCCAGCCTTAGGCTTAATTCAGACTGTTAAGGGCAGCCACTGAAGATTGTGGTCAATCCCTGGCTGGAGAGGATTGCTGCTGAAATGCTATACATGTGGCAGGAGGATTCAGCTCCTCATCATATATCTGGAAAGTGTCAGAAGTGCTTGTCAGAGAAATTCTACAACTTTACCAGTGCTAATTACTGGCCTTCTCATCCCCCTAATTGTAATCTTATTTTCTACTATATGTGGTTCATGGTTGCAAAATACACCAACCACTCTTCCTGCACCACCAATGACAAATTGATGACCAAAATAGAAAGCATGTGCCAGGTTCTGGAGCAATCTTGAGGTCATAGTGGAAGCTGAGGATGGCTACTTTGAGTAAACTGTTATCTTCCAGCCATAATTCAGTTAATATTTTTGTGTTTTTAAAATGCGTTTATTTTTAGATGGGGTATTTATTGTATCTTCTTTTCCTTTTATGCAAACTGTAATATTTAATCCAAACACCCTTTATATTTTTCTCTGTTGTATTACAATTTTGAACAGTTAGAAATATCAACCAACTTTCTCTCTAATCATATCCTGCTCTCTTGGAAAAAAAACATCACATTGGCTAATGAAGTCCTACTCACACCATATAAAAGACAAAAACAAAAAGACATGTAATGGTCATACTAGTTATGCTTTTGATCATAGTTCTGCTGAGTCAGATCTAAATCTACAAGTACTGCATGGCTATGCTTAATTCAAAGTAGTTTCATCAAATCTCAACTCATAATTACTTATACTACAAACCAACAAAGGAATCTGATTAAGTAGCAACCAAGTCTCCTTTAAATCACATCTTGCGGTCTTAAACATGTAATGAACACAATGAATAGTGAAGCCTTACATAGGTGCAGGAGTGGCTGTGTGGTAAGTAGCTTGCTAACCAACCACATGGTTCTGGGTTCAGTCCCACTGCGTGGCATCTTGGGCAAGTGTCTTCTGCTATAGCCCCGGGCCGACCAATGCCTTGTGAGTGGATTTGGTAGATGGAAACTGAAAGAAGCCTGTCGTATGTATGTATGTATATATATATATATGTGTGTGTGTTTGTCCCCTTAGCATTGCTTGACAACCGATGCTGGTGTGTTTATGTCCCCGTCACTTAGCGGTTCAGCAAAAGAGACAGATAGAATAAGTACTGGGCTTACAAAGAATAAGTCCCGGGGTCGATTTTCTCGACTAAAGGCGGTGCTCCAGCATGGTCGCAGTCAAATGACTGAAGCAAGTAAAAGAGGGTAAAGAGTAACCCTAAAATGCTGGGATGATCACAACTGGAATGCCTTTGATCATATATCAGTTGATAAAGTTTGGTTTGGTGTCAAACATCAGCAACATCATGACCTGCAATATTTTATCAATTCATATGATTATTTGTCATTGAATTACAGGAATAGTTGTGAAATTACACTACTAGACTTACTTGCTGGAAGGTAACAAATGCAAATCTTCCTAGTAGCACTCAGCTCATGTATTCTTTGAGCTTGAAAGATGTGGTTGTGTAATACAATTTACCTTTATTTTTTAATAAGTAACATTTGCATTAGAGAATCATAAACGATTATCAGATAATTTGAACTACCATTGCACTCCACTGGAATATATATATACACACACACACCCATGCACACATCTGCCTATCTAGCTAACTAGCTATCTGTTCTCATTCACTGGACAGTTGTGATTAAGATTTGGAACTTTAATAATAAAGTATGTGTGTGTGTGTTTGTATATATATATATACATACACGTGCATATCCGTTCGTGCATACTTATACGATCTCTTCTTTTCTCTCTCTCCATCTCTCCCTTTCTCTAGGTATATACAGTAAAGATGTCACGAAATTGGAGAATCATGGAGCTGCAATTATTTCTGCATACCTGGAAAATTGCTAACGAAGATTTCCCAAGCAACATCATCGTGGAAACACTGAAGATTGATAGGTTTCTCATAATGAAATAGTTATTAGTTGTTAATATCAGCGATAGAAATAGTTGCTCCTGCATAGCCTTCATTGTGTTAGCTAATACAAACTAGTTAACTAAAGTGTACTGTGATAGAATTATAGCAGAATAAATGTACATGATATCTTTTTGCATTCTGACTTGAAAAATGTTTTCAGGGTTTAGCTCAAGGAGCACAGTTCCTTTTGCTCCCTATGAAAGATAAGGTGACAAAAAATAAAATCTGTCTTAAACCTCCAACCCTATTTGACTAGAGTTTCAGTTTCCCTAGTGTGACTAGAAGAAAATTTTCTTCTTGTTATGAGACCTATCTGTAATAGACTAGTGTTAACTCCTACCTGGCTGTGCAAGTCTCATTTAAAGCTGTGAGGGCAGAAGCAACAATAAATAAACTGCTTTGCTCAAGGACATAACATTTTGCCCAATCTGAGAACTGAACCTATGAACTCTTGATCAGGAGCATAAAAACCATATCGCTTCAAGGCTTACTTTGCTTTTAACCAATTCATATCTGATGGAAGCATTCCGTCGGTTACGACGATGAGGGTTCCGGTTGATCCGAATCAACGGAACAGCCTGCTCGTGAAATTAACGTGTAAGTGGCCGAGCACTCCACAGACACGTGCATCCGTAACGTAGTTCTCGGGGATATTCAGCGTGACACAGAGAGTGACAAGGCCGGCCCTTTGAAATACAGGTACAACAGAAACAGGAAGTAAGAGTGAGAGAAAGTTGTGGTGAAAGAGTACAGCAGGGATCACCACCATCCCCTGCCGGAGTCTCGTGGAGCTTTAGGTGTTTTTGCTCAATAAACACTCACAACGCCCGGTCTGGGAATCGAAACCGCGATCCTATGACCGTGAGTCCGCTGCCCTAACCACTGGGCCATTGCGCCTCCACTCATATCTGATAGAATAAATACAACATTAGTAACAACGTCGGGCACTGATTGATTTTAATACATTACATAAACTATGTAATCAGGAGACAATTCTATTTATCACAAAGATATCAAAGATCTGGTGTGTATGGTGCTGACTGAGATGTAGATCTGACATGTACAGTGTTGATTATCATTGAGATTAAGGAAATAGATTTTTACATAAAACTGTTGGTATAAGTCTGAAATATATATACATGTATCTCTCTCTATATAAACGGTAGTTTGTCTGTGCGTGTTTCTGTGTGTCTGTTTGCTTGTACCCTCACCCTGACCACGGCTTCCAACCGATTCTGATGAAACTTGACACACACATAGCCCAATGTCATAATTCAAAACTAACGCAGCGAAAATTTTTAAAAGTTCCCCCAGTTCTGAAAAAAATCGATAAATTCGACATGGGGTCGAGAATCAGGAACACAAACCACAAACTGTGTAGAAGACGCAACTCCACATTTTTTAACAATCAAAAAAAAAAATTTACCATCATTTTTTCCATTTTTTTGCTATTTTTTGGCTATAACTCTCTAAAAATGCTTTATAGTTATTTCCCTTACAAACCTGAGCAACGCCGGGCGATACTGCTAGTTTTATATAAAAGTAGAGGTGTTGTAACTGTGGAGCTGGCAGCATGAAATAACTATAATTGTTTTTACTTCTATCCAAAGACTATGGGTTTTCCTTTTTCAACTCCAAATAAAATCTATTTCAGAGTCAATATCCTTCTTTAATTCCAATTTACAAGTTAAACATTCAAACAATTACGAGGTCAACAAACTATAATTATGACAAATTAATTTATGGAAGGCTTCTCGTAAATAAAATTTTTCTTGTTATTTCTTTATGTAGATTACATCGTTTTCATCAACAGTACAGACTGTGTTTTAATGCATGCTTTTTTCCCTGCGGGAGTGGGTTGCATGTGATTGCAGTTTAGTATTTCACCTTACACTAAATGCTATGTCATCTAATTCATGAGACCCAAATGAATGTAAGAAAACTTTGCAGAATTTCTCAACTTTGTCACCTTTATAAGATTTATTACTCTATGTTAAGAGGTCAACTATGGTTGCCTGTATATCATCTAAAATTGCTTGTCTTCTGCCACAGTAATTTGTCAGATTGAAATAAACAGAAAATACAATATCTATTTCCATAACTATCAAATGTTTGTACAAGCAAGATATAATAGATCTTACAGTTTGAAATAATAAAATTTTAGATCTAATTTGTGATTTTAATATTTTCCAATAGCTGTATTTTGTACAACAATGTAAAGAACCATTGCTATAATTACAATAAGGGTTATCTTGTGAGAGAGACTAAATTCTACATAACTGCAAGTATAATATAAAGATTTCTGCAGTATAAACATAATCTGTCATATTTCTATAATTTATTTATTATTATACTTCACAAATTAACTTCAGAAAGTTTTGTTCCTGCAACTCACACCCACCCACCCATATGTGTGTGTCTGAATATTGAACAGTGAGAATGAATGCTCAACACTACATTGATGGATAAATATTCGTTATTTGTGGGTTAACAAGGCTACTAATGGTTTCATATTAAGATAGCTTTATCTCTTAAAAAGTTTCAAACCTATTGCATGGAACATTGGTGTTCATCTTGATCTTGGATGAAGACATGATAAAATCATGATTAAATTACCTATACATATATATATATATATATATATATATATATATATATATATACATACATATACACACACACACATACGTGCATAAGTATACACACCCATGCACACATCAATCTATCTATCTCTTTATATATATATATATATGTGTGTGTGTGTGTGTGTATACTAGAGTATGCATATAAATGTGAAACAAGGTAGAAAAATGTGAGGAAAGATTTCTGGACAATGGACAGGTGTTAAAATAAGAGTAATAAACGAGTGAAAAATATATATATAGTGAGTGCACTTATTTAGCAATTATAAAAATAATAATAATAAATAACATGAGCTGAAATAATGTGTTTCAACACACGATTTCGCATCAGGAATCTTGCAAAACAAATTGGTAAACGTGTATATATCATCATCATCATCATTTAACGTCCGCTTTCCATGCTAGCATGGGTTGGACGATTTGAATGAGGACAGGCTAACCAGACTCCAATCTGATCTGGCAGAGTTTCTACAGTTGGATGCCCTTCCTAACACCAACCACTCCGAGAGTGTAGTGGGTGCTTTTATGTGCCACTAGCACGGGGCCTGTCTGGCGGTACTGGCAATGGCCACACTCAAAACTGTGTTTTTTACATGCCACCTGCACAGGAGTCAGTCCAGCGGCACTGGCAACGACCTCGCTCGAATGTTTTGTTCACGTGCCACTGGTACAAGTGCCAGTAAAGCGATGCTGGTAACAATCACACTCAAATGGTGCTTTTTACGTGCCACCAGCATGGAAGCCAGACAGCTGCTCTGACAGTGATCCCGCTTGGATGGAATATATATGTTTGTACATATATTTTATAATATATTATTATTAATATCAGGAAATCAATGTTAGAAAATTCTGCAGAAAGATATATACGTGTGTAAAATAATTGTTGTATTAAATATGTATAAGTATAAATATATAATGTATATGACGGTTTAAAAGTTTTGAATTAATTATTTAAAGCATCTTACGATCGTTTCACAGAAGTGCTCTCCCTATAATGAAATCCTATATTGATAAGCATTTATAGACAACTCTTTCTGCTCTTCAGAGATATAAAATTTGAATTTTGTATAACATCGAATGGTAGTTTTTTAAAAATTTTAAGTAATACTATAAAATGGTATTTGTTTGAAATATGAATTAAAAATTAAAAATTACTGCTTTTGATTTTGGTAAGTACACTTTAGTATGAGAGTCTTGAAATCCATATATACTTCTTTGGTAATTCTTCTGTAATAATCCATAATAGTTATGTGTAAAATCCGTTGTATTGTTTTGTATTCCAAATATAGGTCATATACTTAGATAATTTGGAATAATGGAATCCTATATTGATAAGCTTTTATAAATAACTCTTCTTCTCTTCAGTAATATCAAAGGTGAAATCTGTATAATTTTATGAATGGGAGTTTTCGCATATTACTTCATAATTAAAAAAAAAAGCTTATGCATGTGAGGTTGGACATGGTCAACACAATTCTGGACTCTCAGGTTTTGGTGGTAGGAACACTGATGGTGGAAGACCTAATATTTATAATCATAGTGAAATTCATAGGTAACTGGCCTCATACTTCCTTTCATATGTGCATATCTTGAAGATATGTGCATATCTTGAAGTTTAGGTAGATGTTCTGGTGAAATGAGTTCTTTAGTAAAGTTGTTTTCTCAGGTAGGCATAGCCTGCACCTGATACTTTTTCAAGTAAGGCTTACACTTTTCCAACACTCTCCACTTGACGTTGTAACCTATGGCTCTTTTCTTCAATGTCCATATATGTTAAGCTAGGCATGTGACATATGTGCCTTCTGAATATTAAAGGAGGATTTATGATTGATAAAACAGGTCCCGAAAAAACCTTCTGTCATTCCTATATTATTATCAAGAACTGTTTTTATGTCTACTGTTTCATTGCTGGCATATTTTGAACAAAATGTTTGCAAGAAAGTATTATATGGCTGGAAACCCTTTCTGGTGACAAACCTTACATGTTTTCAAATTTGGTACTTTATTTAACTACTATTTGCACTTTGAACCACCAAGTAATGAGACACATTGTTTATACCAGACAAAAATAAAGGTCACAGCTACCCAAGTGGTCAGTAAAAAGGTATGTATGCACACACAACCCCCAACACACACACGTCTAATAACATTCCTCCTCACAATTTCCAACTAGCTACTTTCACTTTCAAATTATTGTCTACCCGAGGCTTTGGTAGAAGTTATATACCTAAGGGTCCATACAATGGGATCAGACCCAAAACCATGTAGCAGTGAAGCTGCTGTCTGCACACACATACACACACACACTCACACATACATACACACACATTACAATACCACAAAGATACACACATACAACAACTGCAGGTTTCTATAAGCTATACTCTTTTACTCTTTTACTTGTTTCAGTCATTTGACTGCGGCCATGCTGGAGCACCGCCTTTAGTCGAGCAACTCGACCCCAGGACTTATTCTTTTGTAAGCCCAGTACTTATTCTATCAGTCTCTTTTGCCGAACCGCTAAGTGACGGGGACATAAACACACCAGCATCGGTTGTCAAGCAATGCTAGGGGACAAACACAGACACACAAACACACACACACGCATATATATATACATATATACGACGGGCTTCTTTTAGTTTCCATCTACCAAATCCACTCACAAGGCTTTGGTCAGCCCGAGGCTGTAGTAGAAGACACTTACCCAAGGTGCCACGCAGTGGGACTGAACCCAGAACCATGCGGTTGGTAGACAAGCTACTTACCACACAGCCACTCCTGTGCCTATATTGCATATTGCTGTATATATTTCTATTCAATCTATTAGCTGACACATTTGGCACTTTGCACTTACAGTTTACAGTTCATATACTTCAAATCAGAGATGTAGTCAAAGAAAAAGAAAGCCAAGATGCCAACAAGCAATATATGTGATGCTAGGTAATCAAAAAACACTGGTCTTCAGTAGTTTTAAGAGTACAAAAAGTAATATTAATTTAGCATACGAGATGGTAAGTCAAAAAATGTTTGGCATTCTTAGCAAAGAGTTAAAACAAAAATACTAACATTTACGTACATGTCTGCAACAAACATCTGCTTATATGATTGTCTAAGTAAAATTACTCAGAGATGTCTGCTGTGCAAAAAAAACATAATTGGAAAGTGTACAATATTTGATTAGTAAACCAAGAAATTTTTAATTATGATTTCTTTGTTTACCACATCAATTATACTGGTATCTGCTTTACTATTCACAACTGCTAGATCAGTGGGAATCACTCATGAAACCTGCTCTGGTAAATGAGTAAGTTTGATGTGTTGAAGCACTCAGACTGAATTTATATACTCTCTCTCTTTTACTCTTTTACTTGTTTCAGTCATTTGACTGCAGCCATGCTGGAGCATCGCCTTTAGTCGAGCAAATCGACCCCAGGACTTATTCTTTGTAAGCCCAGTACTTATTCTATCGGTCTCTTTTGCCGAACCGCTAAGTGATGGGGAGGTAAACACACCAGCATCGGTTGTCAAGCAATGCTAGGGGGACAAACACAGACACACATATATGAACCCGGAACCATGTGGTTGGTTAGCAAGCTACTTACCACACAGCCACTCCTGTGGGGTTTTTTTCTGATTTTGAGTAGTTACTTCTTTTAGATGTCAGTTCAGATGGTAGTTTCTCAATTTGTTTTAACCATCAAGGCCAAGCCTGAGTGAAGTCAGCCCCGCAAAAAATCATAGGAAAAACTAGCAAAAACAAATGGAATGTGTCGTGACATGAATGAGTTACATAATTCGAAATTGCATTAATGTGGAGAAATGTTACTATATGTCTGTAGCTAAACACGTATGAGTAATTGTGAGTGCTTGTGTGTGTGCACATTTATGCATGTATGCAAACACACACACACACACACACACACGTACACTTATCGTACACACAGATACACAAACAAACATATGTATACATATGTGCACAAATATATAACTTAATATCTGAGTTGGCTACTTTATCTACACATTAATTCTTAAACTCTGAGATGAAGTCGATATTAAAGGTATCAATATTGTTGCTATTACACACACACACACACACACACACACACATATATATATAGGAAAATTCATGTATTTGTAAAGAATAAATGGGATTAAAGGTAACTGGTAAATATTAAAGAGGGGAAAAAATGTCCCTAAAGGAAGATATAAAAGTGTGAAATACTTCAGATTTAGCTGGAAGTCAGCAGGTAAATATTAGGCAACATAAAATATTCAAACTTATTCTCTTTAAATTGCTCATATCAAACAGGAAACTTTCATTTCTCTCTGTTAGAAATGAAAAGATGATAGAGAAGGAAAATAGATAAAATCAGTATGTGTGTGTGTGTGCATATACACATGCCTGATTGTGTATGTGTGAGTATTTTCTCATATAACCATAGTTTTTTTATGGGTGTCTGTTTACAAGAAAGAAAGGGAGAGAGAGAGAGAGAGGAGAAAGAAAGAGGCAGACCTCTGTATCATTTTTTTCTTGTGTAAAACAAATGTCCAACTTCTAGACAACATTAATCTTCTATGTAAATACTATTCTGCATTATATAATATATAGAACTGTTCTTATTCATTTTAAACACTTGATCAGATAGATAGAAATAACACATTTGGACTATGACATCGTTTTTCATTTTACACTTGACTTAAAAGTAAAAAAAAAAACATTTTCAATAGCTAGACACTGTTATTGCCTCTGAGAACATAGTGATAACAAGATATTTTCTGAAAATTATTGCGATTGGTATCCCTAGAGGGCATTTGGATTGATTGTAGATATTTGTTGCGACAAGATATGAAAGAAAAAATTCAGAAATATCTCTTGACAAGTATTAGACAACTTTATACATCAAGGTTTCTTAATATATTTTTACTGAAATCTTTTCCAAGTATTTAGTAATATACTCTTACCAATTAGTATAAATTAAAGCAAAAAGAAAACATAATAATTGGAGACAATCACACAGTTCTGAGAAGAGCTAGTGAACTGCCATTTTATTCATACATATCTGAGATTTTTCCAGTACTTGAAGTATTATATTCTTATTTGATGAATTCTTCATAGATTTAATTCCTGTATCCTACCAAACTAAATGGATAGTCCATAAATTAAATCTTGTTTATCATTTAACCCTTTTGTTACCAGCCCGGCTGAAACTGGCTCTGGCTCTGTAGTACAAATGTCTTGGTTTCATAAATTTTGAATTAAAATCTTCCACCAAACCTTAGTCACAATTAATGGTCTCTGACACTAGCTTAATGACAACTGAGTTATTTTACTAAATTCTTTGTTATATCTAAAACAATTGAGAAAAACACAGAGCATCTCAAAATAAATACAGTAACAAAAGGGTTAATTCAAAGGGATGCCTTTGTGACAAATCCGATCGCGGCCATGCCAGCCCCGCCTGGCCTCTGTGCCGGTGGCAAGTAAAAAACACCATCCGAGCGTGGCCGTTCGCCAACCTCATCTGGCACCTGTGTCCGTGGTACATAAAAAAAACACCATCCGAGAGTGGTCGTTCGCCAACCTCGTCTGGCACCTGTGTCCGTGGCACATAAAAATCACCCACTACACTCACGGAGTGGTTGGTGTTAGGAAGGGCATCCAGCTGTAGAAACACTGCCAGATCAGACTGGAGCCTGGTGCAGCCTCCTGGCTTCCCAGACCCCAGTTGAACCGTCCAACCCATGCCAGCATGGAAAGCAGACGTTAAACGATGATGATGATTATTGAAGAGGAAATGCAATAACTATATAACCCTTAAAACATCATAATCAGCTGGTGAGGTCAATTCAGTTTGAAATTTTGCTGGTTGGTGTTTGGGGGCGGGATTCATAGTAAATGTCTTGACACATTGTTCTTGACAAATTGTTTATAGAAAATTGGTTAAAATAAAGTGCTTAGAATGGAGCAGAATCTAGTTATTTGTATGGAATAGTTACATCATCTTAGTAAGTCTTTAATATAGGATTGTCTTCAGAGCTGAAGTATTTTCTAAAACTGAAACAAAAGATCAGATTTTGGATTGTCTTTAGGTGTCATATTTCAACATTTACGCTGGAAGTTAGCTCATGTCTGGTTGTACTTCTTAAAGTACGGCAGCATTTGTGGACATACTGTGTACACTAATACATACAAAGTGTTATAGCACTCTGCTTACATTGAAATTTGAGTTATAGTACTATACATATAACATACGTCGTGTTATGGTGTCCACTTTATCATGCATCATATTATGCTACTGTACATATATCATAGTTCATGTTACGAACTGTACAGTTGGTCTACTGGTATCATACATTTATCGTGTTTCAACTCATATTACATAGTACATCACATTACAATTCCAGAGCTTTCTGAAATTTAACTGTGTGCTGTTTCTGAGAAAGAAGAATTTCCATAGGTTTGTTACTTTATACTGTGTTTAAATACTTTTGCACAGCATCTGAGGTAATGGTTTCTGTTCTTATTTGAGGCTGTGTTCATAAAACGCATTTATGAAACATGTCTAAAGTAAGCATGGATAATTTCTGTAGGTAGGAGATTGTGGAAGAGACAAGGTAAGTACTCTCTGCAAGGAAACAAAAACCTAAATGTTGTAATCTTTTTTTTCCATTCTTACTTAGTCAATGTAGGAGGGCAGTTGATATTGAGCTTGAGGTTCTATAGGCAATACTTGTATGAAAACATTGTCAGAGACTGGGTTGCACAGAGAAGCAGCTTAAAGAAGGAAGAACTAAGCCAAGTCTTTAGTAAAGAACTTGAAGATGAAACAAAGCAGAGATTATGAGAAGAAAAGAAGCATTGACAATGAAAGCTCAAACAGTAGTTACCAATTAAGAGATACACAAATTATTTTTCATCATCATCATCATCATCATAATCGTTTAACGTCCGTTTTCCATGCTAGCATGGGTTGGACGGTTTTGACTGAGGGCTGGAAACCAGATGGCTGCACCAGGCTCCAGTCTTGATCTGGCAGAGTATCTACAGCTGGATGCCCTTCCTAATGCCAACCACTCCAAGAGTGTAGTGGGTGCTTTTTATGTGCCACCTGCACGGGGGCCAGTCAGGCGGCACTGGCAATGACTTCGCTCGAATCTTTTTATACGTGCCACCAACACAGGTGCTAGTGAAGCAACGTTGGTAACGATCACGCTCGAATGGTGCCCTTTTACATGCCACGGGTACGGAAGCCAGTTGGCTGCTCTGGCAACGATCACAATGATCATGCTTGGATGGTGCTCTTGGCACCCTACTAGCACAGGCATAAGTGCCAGTAAGGCGACGCTGGTAACGATCATACTCGAATAGCCTCTCTGTCAACGATCGCACTCGTATAGTGCCAGTCATCGAAATGATTTTGATTTGATTTTGATTTTATAAAATCATTGCAGGAGACAAAATGACAATGAGCTGCCAATAGTTGAGATGAGTCTATAAATCAAGGCTTACAAAGTAGCTGAAAGTCTTTTCTATGCAGTAATTAAACTGCAAGAAATGTAGTGAAGTCTACAAGCAAGTCTGTTTGGGTTGGAGATATTCAAGTAACAAATTTTCGTGATGTTAGCAAAGATTGTCTTGAGAAAGGACAAGAAAAAGCTGCAAACGCTTGCTGGCTGCATTTTCTCAGTGGCATGGTACATATAACAGTGGCATGATTAAACATTTAAGTGGAAAGTAAAACAGCTTCTAATGGTATACCATCAAATGATATTAGATAAATGTTTTTAAAAATGTTAAAACAACCCAACAGCAATAATCCAGTAATTGAAGCATTAATTAATTACCTGTAAATAATTGATGAATGATATTGTGGGCTGGAAGGATTTAAGAATTGGGAGAGTGTTGGATAAAAGGTATAGAGTGCAGTAGAGTGATGGAACTGGAATAAAACCAGAGAAAATGATTTGAGTGCAGTAGAGTGATGGAACTGGAATAAAACCAGGGAAAATGATTTGAGTGCAGTAGAGTGATGGAACTGGAATAAAACCAGGGAAAATGATTTGAGTGCAGTAGAGTGATGGAACTGGAATAAAACCAGGGAAAATGATTTGAGTGCAGTAGAGTGATGGAACTGGAATAAAACCAGAGAAAATGATTTGAGTGCAGTAGAGTGATGGAACTGGAATAAAACCAGGGAAAATGATTTGAGTGCAGTAGAGTGATGGAACTGGAATAAAACCAGGGAAAACGATTTGAGTGCATAGAGTGATGGAACTGGAATAAAACCAGGGAAAATGATTTGAGTGCATAGAGTGATGGAACTGGAATAAAACCAGGGAAAATGATTTGAGTGCAGTAGAGTGATGGAACTGGAATAAAACCAGGGAAAATGATTTGAGTGCAGTAGAGTGATGGAACTGGAATAAAACCAGGGAAAATGATTTGAGTGCAGTAGAGTGATGGAACTGGAATAAAACCAGGGAAAACGATTTGAGTGCAATAGAGTGATGGAACTGGAATAAAACCAGGGAAAATGAATTGAGTGCAGTAGAGTGATGGAACTGGAATAAAACCAGAGAAAATGATTTGAGTGCAGTAGAGTGATGGAACTGGAATAAAACCAGGGAAAATGATTTGAGTGCAGTAGAGTGATGGAACTGGAATAAAACCAGGGAAAATGATTTGAGTGCAGTAGAGTGATGGAACTGGAATAAAACCAGGGAAAATGATTTGAGTGCAGTAGAGTGATGGAACTGGAATAAAACCAGGGAAAACGATTTGAGTGCAATAGAGTGATGGAACTGGAATAAAACCAGGGAAAATGATTTGAGTGCAGTAGAGTGATGGAACTGGAATAAAACCAGGAAAATGATTTGAGTGCAGTAGAGTGATGGAACTGGAATAAAACCAGGGAAAACGATTTGAGTGCAGTAGAGTGATGGAACTGGAATAAAACCAGGGAAAACGATTTGAGTGCAATAGAGTGATGGAACTGGAATAAAACCAGGGAAAATGATTTGAGTGCAGTAGAGTGATGGAACTGGAATAAAACCAGAGAAAATGATTTGAGTGCAGTAGAGTGATGGAACTGGAATAAAACCAGGGAAAATGATTTGAGTGCAGTAGAGTGATGGAACTGGAATAAAACCAGGGAAAACGATTTGAGTGCAATAGAGTGATGGAACTGGAATAAAACCAGGGAAAATGATTTGAGTGCAGTAGAGTGATGGAACTGGAATAAAACCAGGGAAAATGATTTGAGTGCAGTAGAGTGATGGAACTGGAATAAAACCAGGGAAAATGATTTGAGTGCAGTAGAGTGATGGAACTGGAATAAAACCAGGGAAAATGATTTGAGTGCAGTAGAGTGATGGAACTGGAATAAAACCAGGGAAAATGATTTGAGTGCAATAGAGTGATGGAACTGGAATAAAACCAGGGAAAATGATTTGAGTGCAGTAGAGTGATGGAACTGGAATAAAACCAGGGAACATGATTTGAGTGCAGTAGAGTGATGGAACTGGAAAAAAACCAGGGAAAATGATTTGAGTGCAGTAGAGTGATGGAACTGGAATAAAACCAGGGAAAATGATTTGAGTGCAGTAGAGTGATGGAACTGGAATAAAACCAGGGAAAATGATTTGAGTGCAGTAGAGTGATGGAACTGGAATAAAACCATGCAAAATGATTTGAGTGCAGTAGAGTGATGGAACTGGAATAAAACCAGGCAAATTATTTGAGTGCAGTAGAGTGATGGAACTGGAATAAAACCAGAGAAAATGATTTGAGGGCAGTAGAGTGATGGAACTGGAATAAAACCAGGGAAAATGATTTGAGTGCAGTAGAGTGATGGAACTGGAATACCAGGTAAAATGATTTGAGTGCAGTAGAGTGATGGAACTGGAATAAAACCAGGGAAAATGATTTGAGTGCAGTAGAGTGATGGAACTGGAATAAAACCAGGGAAAATGATTTGAGTGCAGTAGAGTAATGGAACTGGAATAAAACCAGGCAAAATGATTTGAGTGCAGTAGAGTGATGGAACTGGAATAAAACCAGAGAAAATGATTTGAGTGCAGTAGAGTGATGGAACTGGAATAAAACCAGGGAAAATGATTTGAGTGCAGTAGAGTGATGGAACTGGAATAAAACCAGGGAAAACGATTTGAGTGCAATAGAGTGATGGAACTGGAATAAAACCAGGGAAAATGATTTGAGTGCAGTAGAGTGATGGAACTGGAATAAAACCAGGGAAAATGATTTGAGTGCAGTAGAGTGATGGAACTGGAATAAAACCAGGGAAAATGATTTGAGTGCAGTAGAGTGATGGAACTGGAATAAAACCAGGGAAATGATTTGAGTGCAGTAGAGTGATGGAACTGGAATAAAACCAGGAAAACGATTTGAGTGCAATAGAGTGATGGAACTGGAATAAAACCAGGGAAAATGATTTGAGTGCAGTAGAGTGATGGAACTGGAATAAAACCAGAGAAAATGATTTGAGTGCAGTAGAGTGATGGAACTGGAATAAAACCAGGGAAAATGATTTGAGTGCAGTAGAGTGATGGAACTGGAATAAAACCAGGGAAAATGATTTGAGTGCAGTAGAGTGATGGAACTGGAATAAAACCAGGGAAAATGATTTGAGTGCAGTAGAGTGATGGAACTGGAATAAAACCAGGGAAAACGATTTGAGTGCAATAGAGTGATGGAACTGGAATAAAACCAGGGAAAATGATTTGAGTGCTAGAGTGATGGAACTGGAATAAAACCAGGGAAAATGATTTGAGTGCAGTAGAGTGATGGAACTGGAATAAAACCAGGGAAAACGATTTGAGTGCAGTAGAGTGATGGAACTGGAATAAAACCAGGGAAAACGATTTGAGTGCAATAGAGTGATGGAACTGGAATAAAACCAGGGAAAATGATTTGAGTGCAGTAGAGTGATGGAACTGGAATAAAACCAGAGAAAATGATTTGAGTGCAGTAGAGTGATGGAACTGGAATAAAACCAGGGAAAATGATTTGAGTGCAGTAGAGTGATGGAACTGGAATAAAACCAGGGAAAACGATTTGAGTGCAATAGAGTGATGGAACTGGAATAAAACCAGGGAAAATGATTTGAGTGCAGTAGAGTGATGGAACTGGAATAAAACCAGGGAAAATGATTTGAGTGCAGTAGAGTGATGGAACTGGAATAAAACCAGGGAAAATGATTTGAGTGCAGTAGAGTGATGGAACTGGAATAAAACCAGGTAAAATGATTTGAGTGCAGTAGAGTAATGGAACTGGAATAAAACCAGGCAAAATGATTTGAGTGCAGTAAGTGATGGACTGGAATAAAACAAAACAGAAAATGATTTGAGTGCAGTAGAGTGATGGAACTGGAATAAAAACAGGTAAAATGATTTGAGTGCAGTAGAGTGATGGAACTGGAATAAAACCAGGGAAATGATTTGAGTGCAGTAGAGTGATGGAACTGGAATAAAACCAGAGAAAATGATTTGAGTGCAGTAGAGTGATGGAACTGGAATAAAACCAGGGAAAATGATTTGAGTGCAGTAGAGTGATGGAACTGGAATAAAACCAGGGAAAATGATTTGAGTGCAGTAGAGTGATGGAACTGGAATAAAACCAGGGAAAATGATTTGAGTGCAGTAGAGTGATGGAACTGGAATAAAACCAGAGAAAATGATTTGAGTGCAGTAGAGTGATGGAACTGGAATAAAACCAGGGAAAATGATTTGAGTGCAGTAGAGTGATGGAACTGGAATAAAACCAGGGAAAACGATTTGAGTGCAATAGAGTGATGGAACTGGAATAAAACCAGGGAAATGATTTGAGTGCAGTAGAGTGATGGAACTGGAATAAAACCAGGGAAAATGATTTGAGTGCAGTAGAGTGATGGAACTGGAATAAAACCAGGGAAAATGATTTGAGTGCAGTAGAGTGATGGAACTGGAATAAAACCAGGAAAATGATTTGAGTGCAGTAGAGTGATGGAACTGGATAAAACCAGGGAAAACGATTTGAGTGCAATAGAGTGATGGAACTGGAATAAAACCAGGGAAAATGATTTGAGTGCAGTAGAGTGATGGAACTGGAATAAAACCAGAGAAAATGATTTGAGTGCAGTAGAGTGATGGAACTGGAATAAAACCAGGGAAAATGATTTGAGTGCAGTAGAGTGATGGAACTGGAATAAAACCAGGGAAAATGATTTGAGTGCAGTAGAGTGATGGAACTGGAATAAAACCAGGGAAAATGATTTGAGTGCAGTAGAGTGATGGAACTGGAATAAAACCAGGGAAAACGATTTGAGTGCAATAGAGTGATGGAACTGGAATAAAACCAGGGAAAATGATTTGAGTGCAGTAGAGTGATGGAACTGGAATAAAACCAGGGAAAATGATTTGAGTGCAGTAGAGTGATGGAACTGGAATAAAACCAGGGAAAACGATTTGAGTGCAGTAGAGTGATGGAACTGGAATAAAACCAGGGAAAACGATTTGAGTGCAATAGAGTGATGGAACTGGAATAAAACCAGGGAAAATGATTTGAGTGCAGTAGAGTGATGGAACTGGAATAAAACCAGAGAAAATGATTTGAGTGCAGTAGAGTGATGGAACTGGAATAAAACCAGGAACGATTTGAGTGCAATAGAGTGATGGAACTGGAATAAAACCAGGGAAAATGATTTGAGTGCAGTAGAGTGATGGAACTGGAATAAAACCAGGAAAATGATTTGAGTGCAGTAGAGTGATGGAACTGGAATAAAACCAGGGAAAATGATTTGAGTGCAGTAGAGTGATGGAACTGGAATAAAACCAGGGAAATGATTTGAGTGCAGTAGAGTGATGGAACTGGAATAAAAAAGGGAAAAAAAAGAATAAAACCAGGGAAATGATTTGAGTGCAGTAGAGTGATGGAACTGGAATAAACCAGGGAAAATGATTTGAGTGCAGTAGAGTGATGGAACTGGAAAAAACCAGGGAAAATGATTTGAGTGCAGTAGAGTGATGGAACTGGAATAAAACCAGGGAAAATGATTTGAGTGCAGTAGAGTGATGGAACTGGAATAAAACCAGGGAAATGATTTGAGTGCAGTAGAGTGATGGAACTGGATAAAACCATGCAAAATGATTTGAGTGCAGTAGAGTGATGGAACTGGAATAAAACCAGGCAATTATTTGAGTGCAGTAGAGTGATGGAACTGGAATAAAACCAGGAGAAAATGATTTGAGTGCAGTAGAGTGATGGAACTGGAATAAAACCAGGGAAAATGATTTGAGTGCAGTAGAGTGATGGAACTGGAATACCAGGTAAAATGATTTGAGTGCAGTAGAGTGATGGAACTGGAATAAAACCAGGAAAATGATTTGAGTGCAGTAAAGTGATGGAACTGGAATAAAACCAGGAAAATGATTTGAGTGCAGTAGAGTGATGGAACTGGAATAAAACCAGGGAAAATGATTTGAGTGCAGTAGAGTGATGGAACTGGAATAAAACCAGGTAAAATGATTTGAGTGCAGTAGAGTGATGGAACTGGAATAAAACCAGGCAAAATGATTTGAGTGCAGTAGAGTGATGGAACTGGAATAAAACCAGAGAATGATTTGAGTGCAGTAGAGTGATGGAACTGGAATAAAACAGAAAATGATTTGAGTGCAGTAGAGTGATGGAACTGGAATAAAACCAGGGAAAATGATTTGAGTGCAGTAGAGTGATGGAACTGGAATAAAACCAGGCAAAATGATTTGAGTGCAGTAGAGTGATGGAACTGGAATAAAACCAGGGAAAATGATTTGAGTGCAGTAAAGTGATGGAACTGGAATAAAACCAGAGAAAATGATTTGAGTGCAGTAGAGTGATGGAACTGGAATAAAACCAGGGAAAATGATTTGAGTGCAGTAGAGTGATGGAACTGGAATAAAACCAGGTAAAATGATTTGAGTGCAGTAGAGTGATGGAACTGGAATAAAACCATGCAAAATGATTTGAGTGCAGTAGAGTGATGGAACTGGAAAAAAACCAGGGAAAATGATTTGAGTGCAGTAGAGTGATGGAACTGGAATAAAACCAGAGAAAATGATTTGAGTGCAGTAGAGTGATGGAACTGGAATAAAACCATGCAAAATGATTTGAGTGCAGTAGAATGATGGAACTGGAATAAAACCAGGGAAGATGATTTGAGTGCAGTAGAGTGATGGAACTGGAATAAAACCAGGCAAAATGATTTGAGTGCAGTAGAGTGATGGAACTGGAATAAAACCAGAGAAAATGATTTGAGTGCAGTAGAGTGATGGAACTGGAATAAAACCAGGTAAAATGATTTGAGTGCAGTAGAATGATGGAACTGGAATAAAACCAGGGAAAATGATTTGAGTGCAGTAGAGTGATGGAACTGGAATAAAACCAGGGAAAATGATTTGAGTGCAGTAGAGTGATGGACCTGGAATAAAACCAGGGAAACTGATTTGAGTGCAGTAGAGTGATGGAACTGGAATAAAACCAGGGAAAATGATTTGAGTGCAGTAGAGTGATGGACCTGGAATAAAACCAGGGAAACTGATTTGAGTGCAGTAGAGTGATGGAACTGGAATAAAACCAGGGAAAATGATTTGAGTGCAGTAGAGTGATGGAACTGGAATAAAACCAGGTAAAATGATTTGAGTGCAGTAGAGTGATGGAACTGGAATAAACCAGGTAAAATGATTTGAGTGCAGTAGAGTGATGGAACTGGCATAAAACCAGGGAAAATAATTTGAGTGCAGTAGAGTGACGGAACTGGAATAAAACCAGGGAAAATGATTTGAGTGCAGTAGAGTGATGGAACTGGAATAAAACCAGGGAAAATGATTTGAGTGCAGTAGAGTGATGGAACTGGAATAAAACCAGGTATAATGATTTGAGTGCAGTAGAGTGATGGAACTGGAATAAAACCAGTTAAAATGATTTGAGTGCAGTAGATTGATGGAACTGGAATAAAACCAGGTAAAATGATTTGAGTGCAGTAGAGTGGTGGAACTGGAATAAAACCAGGGAAAATGATTTGAGTGCAGTAGAGTGATGGAACTGGAATAAAACTAGAGAAAATGATTTGAGTGCAGTAGAGTGATGAAACTGGAATAAAACCAGGGAAAATTATTTGAGTGCAGTAGAGTGATGGAACTGGAATAAAACCAGGGAAAATGATTTGAGTGCAGTAGAGTGATGGAACTGGAATAAAACCAGGGAAAATGATTTGAGTGCAGTAAAGTGATGGAACTTGAATAAAACCAGGTAAAATGATTTGAGTGCAGTAGAGTGATGGAACTGGAATAAAACCAGGTAAATGATTTGAGTGCAGTAGAGTGATGGAACTGGAATAAAACCAGAGAAAATGATTTGAGTGCAATAGAGTGATGGAACTGGAATAAAACCTGGTAAAATGATTTGAGTGCAGTAGAGCGATGGAACTGGAATAAAACCAGGGAAAATGATTTGAGTGCAGTAGAGTGATGGAACTGGAATAAAACCAGGTAAAATGATTTGAGTGCAGTAGAGTGATGGAACTGGAATAAAACCAGGGAAAATGATTTGAGTGCAGTAGAGTGATGGAACTGGAATAAAACCAGGGAAAATGATTTGAGTGCAGTAGAGTGATGGAACTGGAATAAAACCAGGTAAAATGATTTGAGTGCAGTAGAGTGATGGAACTGGAATAAAACCAGGTAAAATGATTTGAGTTCAGTTGAGTGATGGAACTGGAATAAAACCAGGTAAAATGATTTGAGTGCAGTAGAGTGATGGAACTGGAATAAAACCAGGTAAAATTATTTGAGTGCAGTAGAGTGATGGAACTGGAATAAAACCAGGTAAATGATTTGAGTGCAGTAGAGTGATGGAACTGGAATAAAACCAGAGAAAATGAGTTGAGTCCAGTAGAGTGATGGAACTGGAATAAAACCAGGGAAAATGATTTGAGTTCAGTAGAGTGAAGGAACTGGAATAAAACCAGTGAAAATGATTTGAGTGCAGTAGAGTGATGGAACTGGAATAAAACCAGGTAAAATGATTTGAGTGCAGTAGAGTGATGGAACTGGAATAAAACCAGTTAAAATGATTTGAGTGCAGTAGAGTGATGGAACTGGAATAAAACCAGGGAAAATGATTTGAGTGCAGTAGAGTGATGGAACTGGAATAAAACCAGGGAAAATGATTTGAGTGCAGTAGAGTGATGGAACTGGAATAAAACCAGGGAAAATGATTTGAGTGCAGTAGAGTGATGGAACTGGAATAAAACCAGGGAAAATTATTTGAGTGCAGTAGAGTGATGGAACTGGAATAAAACCAGGGAAAATTATTTGAGTGCAGTAGAGTGATGGAACTGGAAGAAAACCAGGTAAAATGATTTGAGTTCAGTAGAGTGATGGAACTGGAATAAAACCAGGTAAAATGATTTGAGTGCAGTAGAGTGATGGAACTGGAAAAAAACCAGGTAAAATGATTTGAGTGCAGTAGAGTGATGGAACTGGAATAAAACCAGGGAAAATGATTTGAGTGCAGTAGAGTGATGGAACTGGAATAAAACCAGGGAAAATTTTTTGAGTGCAGTAGAGTGATGGACCTGGAATAAAACCAGGGAAAATTATTTGAGTGCAGTAGAGTGATGGAACTGGAATAAAACCAGAGAAAATGATTTGAGTGCAGTAGAGTGATGGAACTGGCATAAAACCAGGGAAAATGATTTGAGTGCAGTAGAGTGATGGAACTGGAATAAAACCAGGGAAAATTATTTGAGTGCAGTAGAGTGATGGAAGTGGAATATAACCAGGGAAAATGATTTGAGTGCAGTAGAGTGATGGAACTGGAATAAAACCAGAGAAAATGATTTGAGTGCAGTAGAGTGATGGAACTGGAATAAAACCAGGTAAAATGATTTGAGTGCAGTAGAGTGATGGAACTGGAATAAAACCGGGAAAATGATTTGAGTGCAGTAGAGTGATGGAACTGGAATAAAACCAGGCAAAATTATTTGAGTGCAGTAGAGTGATGGAACTGGAATAAAACCAGGTAAAATGATTTGAGTGCAGTAGAGTGATGGAACTGGAATAAAACCAGGGAAAATGATTTGAGTGCAGTAGAGTGATGGAACTGGATAAAACCAGGGAAAGATTTGAGTGCAGTAGAGTGATGGAACTGGAATAAAACCAGGGAAAATGATTTGAGTGCAGTAGAGTGATGGAACTGGAATAAAACCAGGTATAATGATTTGAGTGCAGTAGAGTGATGGAACTGGAATAAAACCAGGCAAAATGATTTGAGTGCAGTAGAGTGATGGAACTGGAAAAAAACCAGGGAAAATGATTTGAGTGCAGTAGAGTGATGGAACTGGAATAAAACCAGAGAAAATGATTTGAGTGCAGTAGAGTGATGGAACTGGAATAAAACCAGGGAAAATGATTTGAGTGCAGTAGAGTGATGGAACTGGAATAAAACCAGGGAAAATGATTTGAGTGCAGTAGAGTGATGGAACTGGAATAAAACCAGGGAAAATGATTTGAGTGCAGTAGAATGATGGAACTGGAATAAAACCAGGGAAAATGATTTGAGTGCAGTAGAGTGAGGGAACTGGAATAAAACCAGGGAAAATGATTTGAGTGCAGTAGAGTGATGGAACTGGAATAAAACCAGAGAAAATGATTTGAGTGCAGTAGAGTGATGGAACTGGCATAAAACCAGGGAAAATGATTTGAGTGCTGTAGAGTGATGGAACTGGAATAAAACCAGGGAAAATGATTTGAGTGCAGTAGAGTGATGGAACTGGAATAAAACCAGGGAAAATGATTTGAGTGCAGTAGAGTGATGGAACTGGAATAAAACCAGGGAAAATGATTTGAGTGCAGTAGAGTGATGGAACTGGAATAAAACCAGGTAAAATGATTTGAGTGCAGTAGAGTGATGGAACTGGAATAAAACCAGAGAAAATGATTTGAGTGCAGTAGAGTGATGGAACTGGAATAAAACCAGGGAAAATTATTTGAGTGCAGTAGAGTGATGGAACTGGAATAAAACCAGGTAAAATGATTTGAGTGCAGTAGAGTGATGGAACTGGAATAAAACCAGGGAAAATGATTTGAGTGCAGTAGAGTGATGGAACTGGAATAAAACCAGGTAAAATGATTTGAGTGCACTAGAGTGATGGAACTGGAATAAAACCAGGCAAAATGATTTGAGTGCAATAGAGTGATGGAACTGGAAAAAAACCAGGGAAAATGATTTGAGTGCAGTAGAGTGATGGAACTGGAATAAAACCAGAGAAAATGATTTGAGTGCAGTAGAATGATGGAACTGGAATAAAACCAGGGAAAATGATTTGAGTGCAGTAGAGTGATGGAACTGGAATAAAACCAGGTAAAATGATTTGAGTGCAGTAGAGTGATGGAACTGGAATAAAACCAGGTAAAATGATTTGAGTGCAGTAGGGTGATGGAACTGGAATAAAACCAGGGAAAATGATTTGAGTGCAGTAGAGTGATGGAACTGGAATAAAACCAGGGAAAATTTTTTGAGTGCAGTAGAGTGATAGAACTGGAATAAAACCAGGGAAAATGATTTGAGTGCAGTAGAGTGATGGAACTGGAATAAAACCAGGTATAATTATTTGAGTGCAGTAGAGTGATGGAACTGGAATAAAACCAGGCAAAATGATTTGAGTGCAGTAGAGTGATGGAACTGGCATAAAACCAGGGAAAATAATTTGAGTGCAGTAGAGTGATGGAACTGGAATAAAACCAGGGAAAATGATTTGAGTGCAGTAGAGTGATGGAACTGGAATAAAACCAGGGAAAATGATTTGAGTGCAGTAGAGTGATGGAACTGGAATAAAACCAGGTATAATGATTTGAGTGCAGTAGAGTGATGGAACTGGAATAAAACCAGTTAAAATGATTTGAGTGCAGTAGATTGATGGAACTGGAATAAAACCAGGTAAAATGATTTGAGTGCAGTAGAGTGGTGGAACTGGAATAAAACCAGGAAAAATGATTTGAGTGCAGTAGAGTGATGGAACTGGAATAAAACCAGGTAAAATGATTTGAGTGCAGTAGAGTGATGGAACTGGAATAAAACTAGAGAAAATGATTTGAGTGCAGTAGAGTGATGGAACTGGAATAAAACCAGGGAAAATTATTTGAGTGCAGTAGAGTGATGGAACTGGAATAAAACCAGGTAAAATTATTTGAGTGCAGTAGAGTGATGGAACTGGAATAAAACCAGGGAAAATGATTTGAGTGCAGTAAAGTGATGGAACTTGAATAAAACCAGGTAAAATGATTTGAGTGCAGTAGAGTGATGGAACTGGAATAAAACCAGGTAAATGATTTGAGTGCAGTAGAGTGATGGAACTGGAATAAAACCAGAGAAAATGATTGAGTGCAGTAGAGTGATGGAACTGGAATAAAACCTGGTAAAATGATTTGAGTGCAGTAGAGCGATGGAACTGGAATAAAACCAGGAAAATGATTTGAGTGCAGTAGAGTGATGGAACTGGAATAAAACCAGGTAAAATGATTTGAGTGCAGTAGAGTGATGGAACTGGAATAAAACCAGGGAAAATGATTTGAGTGCAGTAGAGTGATGGAACTGGAATAAAACCAGGGAAAATGATTTGAGTGCAGTAGAGTGATGGAACTGGAATAAAACCAGGTAAAATGATTTGAGTGCAGTAGAGTGATCGAACTGGAATAAAACCAGGGAAAATGATTTGAGTGCAGTAGAGTGATGGAACTGGAATAAAACCAGAGAAAATGAGTTGAGTCCAGTAGAGTGATGGAACTGGAATAAAACCAGGGAAAATGATTTGAGTTCAGTAGAGTGATGGAACTGGAATAAAACAGTGAAAATGATTTGAGTGCAGTAGAGTGATGGAACTGGAATAAAACCAGGTAAAATGATTTGAGTGCAGTAGAGTGATGGAACTGGAATAAAACCAGAGAAAATGAGTTGAGTCCAGTAGAGTGATGGAACTGGAATAAAACCAGGGAAAATGATTTGAGTTCAGTAGAGTGAAGGAACTGGAATAAAACCAGTGAAAATGATTTGAGTGCAGTAGAGTGATGGAACTGGAATAAAACCAGGTAAAATGATTTGAGTGCAGTAGAGTGATGGAACTGGAATAAAACCAGGGAAAATGATTTGAGTGCAGTAGAGTGATGGAACTGGAATAAAACCAGGGAAAATGATTTGAGTGCAGTAGAGTGATGGAACTGGAATAAAACCAGGGAAAATGATTTGAGTGCAGTAGAGTGATGGAACTGGAATAAAACCAGGGAAAATGATTTGAGTGCAGTAGAGTGATGGAACTGGAATAAAACCAGGGAAAATGATTTGAGTGCAGTAGAGTGATGGAACTGGAAGAAAACCAGGTAAAATGATTTGAGTTCAGTAGAGTGATGGAACTGGAATAAAACCAGGTAAAATGATTTGAGTGCAGTAGAGTGATGGAACTGGAAAAAAACCAGGTAAAATGATTTGAGTGCAGTAGAGTGATGGAACTGGAACAAAACCAGGGAAAATGATTTGAGTGCAGTAGAGTGATGGAACTGGAATAAAACCAGGGAAAATTTTTTGAGTGCAGTAGAGTGATGGACCTGGAATAAAACCAGGGAAAATTATTTGAGTGCAGTAGAGTGATGGAACTGGAATAAAACCAGAGAAAATGATTTGAGTGCAGTAGAGTGATGGAACTGGCATAAAACCAGGGAAAATGATTGAGTGCAGTAGAGTGATGGAACAGGAATAAAACCAGGGAAAATTATTTGAGTGCAGTAGAGTGATGGAAGTGGAATATAACCAGGGAAAATGATTTGAGTGCAGTAGAGTGATGGAACTGGAATAAAACAGGGAAAATGATTTGAGTGCAGTTAGAGTGATGGAACTGGAATAAAACCAGGTAAAATGATTTGAGTGCAGTAGAGTGATGGAACTGGAATAAAACCAGAGAAAATGATTTGAGTGCAGTAGAGTGATGGAACTGGAATAAAACCAGGGAAAATGATTTGAGTGCAGTAGAGTGATGGAACTGGAATAAAACCAGGGAAAATGATTGAGTGCAGTAGAGTGATGGAACTGGAATAAAACCAGGGAAAATGATTTGAGTGCAGTAGAGTGATGAACTGGAATAAAACCAGTTAAATTTATTTGAGTGCAGTAGAGTGATGGAACTGGAATAAAACCATGGAAAATGATTTGAGTGCAGTAGAGTGATGGAACTGGAATAAAACCAGGGAAAATGATTTGAGTGCAGTAGAGTGATGGAACTGGAATAAAACCAGGGAAAATGATTTGAGTGCAGTAGAGTGATGGAAGTGGAATAAAACCAGGGAAAATGATTTGAGTGCAGTAGAGTGATGGAACTGGAATAAAACCAGGGAAAATGATTTGAGTGCAGTAGAGTGATGGAACTGGAATAAAACCAGGGAAAATGATTTGAGTGCAGTAGAGTGATGGAACTGGAATAAAACCAGGTAAAATGATTTGAGTGCAGTAGAGTGATGGAACTGGAATAAAACCAGGGAAAATGATTTGAATTCAGTAGAGTGATGGAAGTGGAATATAACCAGGGAAAATGATTTGAGTGCAGTAGAGTGATGGAACTGGAATAAAACCAGAGAAAATGATTTGAGTGCAGTAGAGTGATGGAACTGGAATAAAACCAGGGAAAATGATTTGAGTGCAGTAGAGTGATGGAACTGGAATAAAACCGGGAAAATGATTTGAGTGCAGTAGAGTGATGGAACTGGAATAAAACCAGGCAAAATGATTTGAGTGCAGTAGATTGATGGAACTGGAATAAAACCAGGTAAAATGGTTTGAGTGCAGTAAAGTGATGGAACTGGAATAAAACCAGGCAAAATGATTTGAGTGCAGTAGAGTGATGGAACTGGAATAAAACCAGGTAAATGATTTGAGTGCAGTAGAGTGATGGAACTGGAATAAAACCAGAGAAAATGATTTGAGTGCAGTAGAGTGATGGAACTGGTATAAAACCAGGGAAAATGATTTGAGTGCAGTAGAGTGATGGAACTGGAATAAAACCAGGGAAAATGATTTGAGTGCAGTAGAGTGATGGAACTGGAATAAAACCAGGTAAAATGATTTGAGTGCAGTAGAGTGATGGAACTGGAATAAAACCAGTTAAAATGATTTGAGTGCAGTAGAGTGATGGAACTGGAATAAAAACAGGTAAAATGATTTGAGTGCAGTAGAGTGATGGAACTGGAATAAAACCAGGGAAAATGATTTGAGTGCAGTAGAGTGATGGAACTGGAATAAAACCAGGGAAAATGATTTGAGTGCAGTAGAGTGATGGAACTGGAATAAAACCAGGGAAGATGTTTTGAGTGCAGTAGAGTGATGGAACTGGAATAAAACCAGGTAAAATGATTTGAGTGCAGTAGAGTGATGGAACTGGAATAAAACCGGGAAAATGATTTGAGTGTAGTAGAGTGATGGAACTGGAATAAAACCAGGCAAAATGATTTGAGTGCAGTAGACTGATGGAACTGGAATAAAACCAGGGAAAATGATTTGAGTGCAGTAGAGTGATGGAACTGGAATAAAACCAGGGAAAATGATTTGAGTGCAGTAGAGTGATGGAACTGGAATAAAACCAGGGAAAATTTTTTGAGTGCAGTAGAGTGATGGAACTGGAATAAAACCAGGGAAAATTATTTGTGTGCAGTAGGGTGATGGAACTGGAATAAAACCAGAGAAAATGATTTGAGTGCAGTAGAGTGATGGAACTGGCATAAAACCAGGGAAAATGATTTGAGTGCAGTAGAGTGATGGAACTGGAATAAAACCAGGGAAAATGATTTGAGTTCAGTAGAGTGATGGAAGTGGAATATAACCAGGGAAAATAATTTGAGTGCAGTAGAGTGATGGAACTGGAATAAAACCAGGGAAAATGATTTGAGTGCAGTTGAGAGCTCATATTATATTGCTAAAATTGAAGCATTTAATTTTCCCCCACTGTTCTAGTTATTTCATCTTATAACAGTGATTTATAGTTTCAGGCTGATAAAATTCCTTACAGCTCTGTATAAATAATAGTGAGCTGCCATACAAAGTCTTCCACTTACCGATATTATTATAAAGATTATAAGCTACTTCCTCAATAACAATGCATTCCAGATGTTCGGCAATTCCATAAAAAATACATGATGGGATTTATAAATATTATTTAATCATTATTCATGAAAATTGGTATGTATTATTTTTATTCCTCTTCCAACATTTCCATAAGAAAATGGGCAATCATATCATTCAAACTTTATTATTAAAACGATTGTTGTTATTTTTTTTATTAAATATATATTTAACTCCCCACACATGCTAAAGACAAAAATTTAGTATTGATCTAAATTTCAAGAAAAAAATGAAATCTAAAAACCATTATATTTATGATGTTAACTATATGCGCAGGAGTGGCTGTGTGGTAAGTAGCTTGCTAACCAACCACATGGTTCCGGGTTCAGTCCCACTGCATGGTATCTTGGGCAAGTGTCTTCTGCTATAGCCCAGGGCCGACCAATACCTTGTGAGTGGATTTGGTAGACGGAAACTGAAAGAAGCCTGTCGTATATATGTATATATATATATATATATATATATATAAGTGTGTGTGTATATGTTTGTGTGTCTATGTTTGTCCCCCTAGCATTGCTTGACAACCGATGCTGGTGTGTTTACGTCCTCGTCACTTAGCGGTTCAGCAAATGAGACCGATAGAATAAGTACTGGGCTTACAAAGAATAAGTCCCGGGGTTGATTTGCTCGACTAAAGGCAAATAAAAGAGTAAAAGTGTAATATCTGATGCTTGGAGACAACATCCTGAATGTCTCCAAATGTTTGCAGTTTTATATGTGAAAGCATAAACAACTAACTTCTAAGGCATATTAATTAATCTTTCTTCTAATATCTTACTTTGTGATGTAGACTGATGCAATGTCAAATGAGTCTTTGATATTTCTACAGAATTTTGTCATAATTTTAGTTTTGTTATTATCAACACAAAACCGTATATTTACCACTGATGCTACGTTGGTATGCTATATAAGCTTAATGGATGTCCGTCACTTTGATTTTTGCTTTAACCCACTAATGAGTTGACAGTTAAACAATGTGAGTTATACACAACAGTTGTTTACTCATCAAAAGATAATCCTGAGAGGATTAAATTCTGTTTGTTAGTGTTTGTGCATGGGTGCGTGTGTGTGTGCATGTATATGTGTGTGTGCATGTATATGTGTGTGAGAGTGTATGTGTGTGTGTGAGAGAGTGTGTGTATGTGTACGCAAGCGTGTGTGTGTGTGTGTGTGCATATGTGTGTGTGTATGCAGCATGTGTGTATATGCGAGCGTCTGTGTGTGTGTGTGCGCATATGTGTGTGTGTATGCAGTGTGTGTGTATACGTGAGCGTGTGTGTATGTGTGTGTGTGTACATGAGCGCGCGCGTGTGTGTGTGTATGTACGTGAGCGTGTGTGTGTGTGTTTGCAGGCACCTGTATGTCACTATGTGTTTTGTTAGAGTGCGCTTCCTGTAAGTTAGTATATATGTCTGCATGTATGTTTGAACTTGAATGCGGTAAAAGGTATGTTTTTATAACGTCCCCATATTAGTAAAACAGTATTTAAAGTATCAAAATTTGAATTCTGCCTACCTTGTGGGAGTATTGTATGGGATTGTGCACACACACACACACAAAAGGTGTTTGTGTTCTTAAGTGTCTGTATGTAATAAAGAAAAAGTAGATAAACAGAGAGGGGGTAGATAAATAACAGGATGAGGCAGCTTTCACAAGGGAGTTCAGCCGACATTGAATAACAATGAAATCTTCATATCACATCTAACGAGCTCTTAATGCGATAAGATTACAATACGTAATTTAGTCTTATATACAGTGTTTCTTAAAATTAAAGACAGGATTATCATAAGTAACTACTCATCCTTTGATTATCTCAAGACTTTAAATGTCTTTAATATTCAATAGTTTAACAGAGAGTGGTCAGAGTTATTAATCCTTTAGTTGTCTGCTCTATTTATTTCAGTGAACATGAAGGGCCACTGTTGTTTTCATCATCATCATCACTGTCTTCATTCACATCACCATGGTCGTTGTCTTCACTATCATCATCATCACCATCATAACTTTTTACCTTTAGTTATGGTACCATCTTATCTCTTTTATGATTCTGAGATCAGCTTGCATGGCTTCCAACATTATTCTCAGCCTTTCCCTGGTGCAAGATCTACTTCGATTGTTTAGCACATCTTTATCCAACTGACTTCTTCCATACACGCCATGTTTGTAACTTTATAAATATTTTTACTCACAGCGTCACCTGGCCCCCGTGCCAGTGGCACATAAAAAGCACCATCCGATCGTGGCCATTTGCCAGCCTCGCCTGGCAACTGTGCCGGTGGCACATAAAAAGCACCCACTACACTCACGAAGTGGTTGGCGTTAGGAAGGGCATCCAGCCATAGAAACATTGCCAGATCAGACTGGAGCCTGGTGTAGCCTTCTGGCTTCCCAGACCCCAATTGGACCGTCCAACCCATGCTAGCATGGAAAGCGGACGCTAAACGATGATGATACTACAGCTAATTCCTCTTATACTTTTAGTTTATCTCTCAATTCTGTCATTCATGTGTTCTTTTATTCCATGCTTAGTCCAACCCGTGCTAGCATGGAAAGCGGACGCTAAATGATGATGATAATGATGATGATAATTATATATATCCAGTGAAGCATGCCCACCTCATTTCTTTCCATCTGCACGTTTTATCACTTTGTTTCACAACCATACTAAACCCTGCTCTGCAACTGGGTTGCACTGCTTGACAAGTCATTTATCTATATACAATTTCCATAGTAAGTACATGAGCTACTGAATGTCAAGAGCCTTCCCTAGGTCAATGAATCTTGTATGTATGTTTGTATATATCTATATATGGAGAGTTTACGAAAAAAACAAAAGATGAAGACAGGTGGTGTACAAAACAAACAGATGTATTAGTATAAAGCTCAGGAATAGAAAAAGTCTTTTATGTTTCGAGCCTACGCTCTTCTACAGAAAGGAACACAGAAAAAACAAGGAGAGAAGCAAGGATGGAAAAAAAAATGTGTGTAGTGGCTAACGATCTATCGAAGGCACATGACTTAGTTATTAGGGTATTCATCTCATGGTCACAAGGTTGTGAGTTTTATTCTTGGCATTATGTCCTTAAACACTTTATTTCACATTGCTCCAGTCCATGCAGCCTGCAAAACTGAGTTGTACTTGTAATTCAAAGGGGTTAGCCTTGTCACTGTCTGTGTTATGCTGAATCTTCCTGAGAACTATGTTAAGGGTACGTGTGTTTGTGAAGGGCTCAGCCACTTGCATGCTAATTTCATGAGCAAGCTGTTCTGTTGATCGTATCAACTGGAACCCTTGTCATTGTGACCAATGAAGTGCAAGTTTTTATATGCATATGTATGTTTGTATGTGAGAGGGAAGATGTGTGTGAGTGTGTGAATGTATGTCAGTGTATATGTTTGTGTGTATACAGGCTGGTTTCTAAGCACAAGTGTGCATTGACAGGTTTATAACCTAACTAGCAGATAATCTTTACAGCCAGCCAAATATTTCTAGTTTTTATTCTCTTAATTTCTACTGAATTATCTTTGTCTTATCTACACAAAAGCCAACACCATAAAAATAAATAATAATAAATATATATAGCGAGAGGGCAGATTACCTTTTACATATGTCTATTAGTGTATCTATGTTGCTGTATTTCTATGCCTATCTTTAGTTGAGTGTATATCTAGGTGTCAAATTTATATTGATTTGCATGATATATATTTGTATATATGTATATCTGTGGGTATGTGCATCTACAAACATAAATGGATGTGTGTGTGTAAGGACACACAGACACACACAACACACACATGTATATACACACACACACACACACATATATATATATTACATGTATATATATATATATATATATATATGGAGGCGCAATGGCCCAGTGGTTAGGGCAGCGGACTCGCAGTCGTAGGATCGCGGTTTCGATTCCCAGACCGGGCGTTGTGAGTGTTTATTGAGTGAAAACACCTAAAAGCTCCACGAGGCTCCGGCAGGAGATGGTGGTTATCCCTGCTGTACTCTTTCACCACAACTTTCTCTCACTCTTACTTCCTGTTTCTGTTGTACCTGTATTTCAAAGGGCTGGCCTTGTCACTCTCTGTGTCATGCTGAATATCCCTGAGAACTACGTTAAAGGTACACGTGTCTGTGGAGTGCTCAGCCACTTACACGTTAATTTCATGAGCAGGCTGTTCCGTTGATCGGATCAACCGGAACCCTTGTCGTCGTAACCGACGGAGTGCTTCCCTTATATATATATATATATATATATATATATTTATAAAAATACATGCCTATATTGCTACAGGACGTTACCAACGGTGCAAATAACATGAAACACAAACGAGAAAAAATGGAAAACAAGACAAGTTAACCCAGAGGAAGGATGCTTCATCAATTGTCGGCTGTCTATCTGCTCCTCATTTCGAGCATTCAATGGCAATACGAATCTTCAAAGACAGTTGCTCCCATAAATTCTATATGTATATATTCTTCTGTTGTGTGTATGCATGCGTAAATCTGGTGTTTGTGTGTGTGCATCTGGTGTGTGCTCAACTAAGATTGGTGTGTGTGTGTGCTGTATCAGTGTCTTTGTGTGTGTGTGTGTGTGAATGTATGACATTCTCTGTGTGTTTATAGATAAATAGAAACACATATTTATATGAAGAGTGTAATAGAAGGACGAATTAAGTAACTAAGGAAGGAACAAGCAGAGTTATAAAAGAATAATAATAATAATAATAATAATAATAGGAGCACTCCGTCGGTTGTGACAATGAGGGTCCCAGCTGATACGATCAACGAAACAGCTTGCTCGTGATATTAACGTGCAAGTGGCTGAGCACTCCACAGACACGTGTACCTTTAACGTAGTTCTCGAGGAGATTCAGCGTGACACAGAGTGTGACAAGGCTGGCCCTTTAAAATACATGTACAACAGAAACAGGAAGAAAGAGCGAGAGAAAGTCATGGTGAAAGAGTACAGCAGGGTTCACCACCACCCCCTGCCGGAGCCTCGTGGGGCTTTAGATGTTTTCACTCAATAAACACTCACAATGCCCGGTCTGGGAATCGAAACTGCGATCCTCCGACCGCGAGTCCGCTGCCCTAACCACTGGGCCATTGCACCTCCAATAATAATAATAATAATAATAATAATAATAATAATAAGATGATGATGATGATGATGATGAGTCTTTCTAATTTTTTCACAAGGGCAGCAATCTTGAGGGGAGAGGCATGTTGATTACACTGACCCCAGTATAATCACTGGTACTTATTTTATCGATTCTCAAAAGGATGAAAGGTAAAGTTGACTTTGGAATTTGAAATCAGAATGTAATGAGTCAGAAGAAATACTGCAAATCATATTTTCTGATGTTTTAGCATTTCTGTCAGCTCACAGCCTTAACAACAATAGTAATAAAAGCAGCAATATTGAACTGGAAAAACTGTATAGAAGTTTCTTTAATAACACTGTATTTAAAAGCACATGGAAAGTAGATTTTTAAAAAGCTACTGAATGCACTCTAATGGCACACCATATACAGGCAATATGAATATGAGTAATGAAAAGATATACAAATAAAGAGGACATCTCACCAGTATGTGTGGTAAGTAGCTTGCTTACCAACCACATAGTTCTGGGTTCAGTCCCACTGCGTGGCACCTTGGGCAAGTGTCTTCTGCTATAGCCTCAGGCCGACCAAAGCCTTGTGAGTGGATTTGGTAGATGGAAACTGAAAGAAGCCTGTCGTATATATGTATATACATATATGTGTGTGTGTGTATGTTTGTGTGCCTGTGTTTGTCCCCCTAGCATTGCTTGACAACCGATGCTGGTGTGTTTATGTCCCCGTCTCTTAGTGGTTCGGCAAAAGAGACCGATAGAATAAGTACTGGGCTTACAAAGAATAAGTCCCGGGGTCAAGTTGCTCGATTAAAGGCGGTGCTCCAGCATGGCCGCAGTCAAATGACTGAAACAAGTAAAAAAAAAAATTATCATTTCAGTATCATTGTATTGACTATATGTTGCTATTCATCACTGGTCACAATGTGCTTCACATCATTTTAACCTTTGAATGATGCCAACTGACCGGCTAAGTGAGCAGACCACCATTACTCCCGGTCAGAATACTATTCTGTTGTCAGGTTACCCATTTAGCAGCTGAGTGAACTGGAGCAATGTGAAATGAAACGTTTTGCTCAAGAACACAAAGTGCCACCTGGCCCAGGAATCGAACCCATTATCAAACAATCATGGGTGCACATTCTAACCACTAGGCCATGCACCTTCACACATCAGTTATACAAGGGTGTAAAACAAAATATGGAACACTATGGAGAAAGACTTGTAGAAGATGGCAAAAGATAAAATAATAAATAAGAAAACGAACTGATTAAATAGGAAAATCATCATCATCATCATCATCATCGTTTAGCGTCCACTTTCCATGCTAGCATGGGTTGGACGGTTCAACTGGGGTCTGGGAAGCCAGAAGGCTGCACCGGGCCCAGTCTGATCTGGCAATGTTTCTACAGCTGGATGCCCTTCCTAATGCCAACCAGTCCGTGAGTGTAGTGGGTGCTTTTTACGTACCACCAGCACAGGTGCCAGACAAGGCTGGCAAACGGCCACGATCAGATGGTGCTTTTTTCGTGCCACCGGCATGGGAGCCAGGCAAGAAAAAAGATCAGGAATATTCAAAACTGGGTTTCATTATATTAGAGAAAATACTTGAATTCATAGAGTAATAGATGCAACCTGTCCATTTGATACCAGGGTGAACGAAATGAAAACAAAAGGTTATATAAATATCAGAAACTAAAGTTGGAAGATGTTTTTGTGATAGCAGAAAAACACTAGTAATTCCTGTATAAGATCATTAAATAGCTTTCTATGGTCAGTATAACAAAGTTTCTGATGCTGCAGAAAACATGTCTACTTGTTACAGTTAAAACACTAAGATTTGTACTGAACCTCTAAAGACATGAATAGTGATTTGATGCTCAATAGAATAAAACTGACAGAATCACTGACACTGCTGTTTTACAAGTACATAATAATGATGAGGATGACAGTGGCCATGATGTTGATGATGAGGATGTCTCCAAAAATGTATCGCTGGATAATCTAGGATTCAACGGTAAATGCATATTTCATTTATAAGAAAAGTGAAATATTTTTGTACAAAGAGTAGTCATATAGGAGAGATAAGAATATTAATCCAGTTTTGCCTTGTTTAAAGTTGAACCATAAGTATCTTTTATTATGCATGTTTAAACCAGCAATTGAAAATAACCAGTTGGAAAAATATATAACTTCTGCTCTAACTTACATAAATCCCAAAAGATGTTGAAATTGTAATTGCCTTGTAGTTTGGCTTGTACATTCTTTTTACTACCTGAGGATACAGGATTGAAACATTTAATGTTTTTTTTTATATATAATACCTGTATAGCATTCACAGAATTAATTCACCCTTGCACTGTAACAGTAACTGTTTTAACTAAAACTCAACAGATATAGATATTTGCTGTGTTCACTGATAACACATTATTTATGTTAATTAAATTTCTGTTATCATACTACAATGCAAGGTTTTATGTACTCAGTTCACTATATGATTTCAGTCTGTGAATTTCTATTGTAGTTTGATACAATATATGTGGTGTTTGAGAGTAGAACTGGAAGAGGACTGCATTAGGTTTCTTATAATATTTACTCTCAGATTTCAAGATCCTGAAACAATAATTTTTCTAGAATCTGCAACACTCAAATTTTCTATTTGCTGACAAATATGGGTAGTAAAAATGGTTAATTGAATTGATTAAATACATCTCTTTCAAAACTGTGACATTGCGCCAACAAAAAAAAAAAACAACAATTTTTTTTTTTTTTTGTTTCATCTCTAATTTCAAATCATGAAGTTTCTCTTTTCTTTGAGTAAAAGGCAAATTGTAAGATGTTAGTGTACATACACCAATGTTACACAATAGTAAGACATGGGCCCTGAATGCAGAAGATATGCAAAAACTAGAGAGAAATTAAGATAATATGCTTCATTGGATGTGCAATGTCTGTGTATATGTATAACAAAGTGCTAATGCACTGGAAAAACATTAGGCATAAGAGGAATCAAATGTTGTATACAAGAAAAAAAAAGACTGTATTTGTTTGGTCAGGTGATGCAAATGGATGAGGACAATTGCATAAAGAAGTGATGAAGTATTAATGGAACATATAGAAGAGGGAGACCCAGGAAGATATAAGACAAAATAGTGAAGTGTGATCTCAACATGCTGAACCTTATGAAGGCGATAACAAAGGAGCAAGATGATTGGTGTTTTTTTCTGAGCTTAAGAAAACCCAACCATTACAACGAAGTATCTTCAAACCACTCAGTTATGCTTCTATGTATGGGGTCCTGCCTGCCACTCCTCTCTATGTCAAGCCACCCTTCCTCCCACCAATTCCCATCTCTCCCTTAATGTTTGTCACTTCAGAAACGTTAGCGCACCGGACGAAATGCTGAGCGGTATTTCATCTGCCGCTACGTTCTGAGTTCAAATTCTGCCGAGGTCGACTTTGCCTTTCATCCTTTCGGGGTCGATAAATTAAGTACCAGTTACGCACTGGGGTCGATGTAATCGACTTAATACCTATGTCAGTCCTTATTTGTCCCCTCTATGTTTGGCCCCTTGTGGGTAATAAAGAAATAGGTATTGCTCACTTGCTATAATCATCTGAAGGCAGAGTTGGCCCATATTATATCCTCTCCCTTCCTGTCACCTTATTCCTCTCTCCTCCTTTGAAACTATTTCCATCACTCATTATCATCCCTGCCCAAACTATTCCCATCAATCACCACCTTTCTCTACATTCTGTTGCTGCTCTCTCTCCTCTCTGCTATACTCCATTCTCAACACCTCTCTTCTCTGCTATTATTCTCAATGCCTTCTTATATCTATCATCATACCAAACTTACTGTAGCCCTCATGTACTTTCTTATCTCTCTCCACTGCTCCTATATCTTACACATCATCCCACTATTTTCACATCTATTCTTTTTCCTGAACGACCCCTATATCTCTCACCTTGCACTACTCCATACAACTATTTTCCTTCAACCACACCACTCCTTGATCATCACTCACTATATTCATCTCTACCATCTTTAAGCATCTATTGCTGCCCTTTCACACTCTTATGAAAATATCATCTCTCTCAGCCCCTCACATAACCCATTATACATACCCCCTCTTATACTCACCCTCTTGTACTTAGAGAGTTTTCTCTAGTACCCCATTACTGCCTTTCTTTTTATCTTCTTCAGCCATGTATCTCCTCTTTTATAGTAAGACACCTGTACTTCTCCCTCTATCTTACCTTTAACCTTTCAAAACATGGCACCACTACAAATCTGGTTACTCCCTCCAAAATACAACTGCCAATCCATAGTAACTTGCTGAAGTGTGTGCAATACTTTCTTTGAATCAGTGTAAGGAAGTGTATTTTACTCCTAATTTATACTTTCTTTCTTTCTTTTACTTGTTTCAGTCATTTGACTGCAGCCATGCTGGAGCACCGCCTTTAGTCGAGCAAATTTACCCCAGGACTTATTCTTTGTAAGCCTAGTACTTATTCTATTGGTTTCTTTTGCCGAAACGCTAGGTTACGGGGACGTAAACACACCAGCATCGGTTGTCAAGCGATGGTGGGGGGACAAGCACAGACACAGACACACAGACACACACACAAACACACATATATGACAGGCTTCTTTCAGTTCCCGTCTGCCAAATCCACTCACAAGGTTTTGGTCGGCCCAGGGCTATAGCAGAAGACACTTGCCCAAGGTGCCATGCAGTGGGACTGAACCCGGAACCATGTGGTTGGTAAGCAAGCTACTTACCACACAACCACTCCTGCATCTATTGCTGCCCTTTCACACTCTTATGAAAATATCTGTTGTTTCTGGCATCAATTTAGTTCATGTCTCACAAGTTTGTTGAACTTTAAGAGTTGCATTATTTTGCTGGACTGCGATTGCTTTATATATGTTCTGTATGTGCTAGATGGTGAATTATGCGATAGTTCATAGTGGCTATTTTATAGCATGAGTTGTGTTGCTTAGCTGGAGGTCAGCCCAGTTTGAGTAGACTTATGATCAAGCCACAACTAATCCATCTTTTGTTAGGTATTCTGTCCTTTTCTTTTTAAAGATAGTAAGGTGTGAGTTGAGGGAGATTTTTCTACTATTTCTAGTAAATCAAGTGACCATGTAGTGGCTTCCTTGCTGGCTCATGTGTGATGCATTATTTATCGGACAAGGAATGTATAGAATGTGTTATATTGGTTGTGTGGAGGTCTAGCTTGACCCTGCCTGAGATTTGAAACTAAATCCACCTGCTTGTTGCTTGTCAAAATAAGCAGGGAAATCCTCCACACTATATGATTGATGAGGAAACACTCCACCCGCTAGGACCTGTACTGGTCAAGGAAAGGTCAGTCCTTTGTTTAAGGTTTGACCTACATTACTGACCATAGTTTTTATAACAGAGAATTTTCTATCTCTTCTTTTGAGGTGTCAGCTATGACCAAGGTGCAACACCTGCTCTCAGGTGTCAGCTATAACCAAGAAGCAACACCCGCTTTTGCATCAGCCTTAACCAAGAGCAGCACTTCCTTTCACGCTTTGCTCAACATGCTAAGAGAGGCTTTCGGCCACAAGAAAGACGATACCACCTTTATCTTTTCTTCCTTTCTAATCAGCACCATGCCTTCCTTACTCTTTCCCTCTCTACTGATAGACAACCTTTTTCTACATATCAACTTGTTGTCATCTTTGTCATCACTATCTCTAAAATTGCTGCTGTCTCTTTAACTACCTGTTGGGCAAACGAATAAAGATATGTAAATAATATTTCTTCTGTAGCAATATTGTTTTCTTCATTGCTATCTTCACTGTTTGAGAAAAGTATTAAGAATGATCTCGTTTGAGATTACAAACATCTTCGGCTAGTTTAACATTGTTGTAAACACTAACCGGGTTGGTTGACACGTGACGCGATTTGTCTCCACTTATTTTTGCACCACTGGTTGACATGTGACATGAGTGGTCTCTACATAGTTCGCGCCACTGGTTGACATGTGACACGAGTGGTCCCTACATAGTTCACGCCACTGGTTGACATGTGACACGAGTGGTCTCTACATAGTTCACGCCACTGGTTGACATGTGACATGAGTGGTCTCTACATAGTTCACGCCACTGGTTGACATGTGACACGAGTGGTCTCTACATAGTTCACGCTACTGGTTGACATGTGACACGAGTGGTCTCTACATAGTTCACGCCACTGGTTGACATGTGACACGAGTGGTCTCTACATAGTTCACGCCACTGGTTGACATGTGACATGAGTGGTCTCTACATAGTTCACGCTACTGGTTGACATGTGACACGAGTGGTCTCTATATAGTTCACGCCACTGGTTGACATGTGACACGAGTGGTCTCTACATAGTTCACGCCACTGGTTGACATGTGACACGAGTGGTCTCTACATAGTTCGCGCCACTGGTTGACATGTGACACGAGTGGTCTCTACATAGTTCACGCCACTGGTTGACATGTGACGCGGTTTGTCTCTACATATTTCGTGCCATTGTTCCAAAACAGCTAATCATGACCTTTGGTTAAAATTCCATTTCTGAAGTTCGTTTGAGCCACCTAAACCTTATATAAAGGAGTGTTTTCAGACACCTTTCGTCTTTGGTTCTAGTCCTATACTTTTCTCAAACAGTGAAGATAGCAATGAAGAAAACAATATTGCTACACTTCCTTATTGGTGTAAATCCTTCGATGTTTACTGGTATTCCAATGTGAGAACCTTCAAACGTTACATCGATACACTACATTCAGTAGTGGGCTACATCATATCGAATTGATATGGCACATCACATCTAGCCTTGAACAGTTGTATTACAGTGTAGGGTGACGATTACATTTCTGTGTATCATGTCATCTGTGTTATTTCATTGGTTGGTAGTAGTGTAGCATATCTGTTGTGTGAGTTGTATTAGTGTTGGGTTACGATTGTGTATAGAATGAATTGTGTTGGTGTGTCATTTTGTTAGTCAGTGACTGTGTTGCAGTGAGATATATAACTTATGTCATAATATTAGTGCTCATTGTGTAGTACTGTATAATATTGAGAGAAAATTTTGAGTATCTCAGAATAAAAAGAGCTTTCTTTTTTAATCCCAAAATGTGAAAAAAAGAATGCAAGTGAGCAGTGTCGATAATTTTAATTAAACAAAATATTTTTATAATGAATTGCAATTAATTCCACTTTGAAAAGCAAATAATATTAAAATCAGATTATCAAGTGCAAGAAGAAATCATCATTTCTGAGATTAGATTAACTCAATATTTATACTAATATTTAATTTATAAAAGATGTGAACTAATTGATACTTATTGCAATGAAAATTTAATCTGTGACACAAAATAAATAATTTGGCACCATACTAATACATTTCATTGATATTATACAACTGAGTAATATGTATAATGTACATTATGTAATAGAAAAATGTGAGAAGAAAATGATAAAAACACAAAGCACAGAATCTATTGCTTCAGGTTTTAATAAGATTCTTTGTTGACACAAAATGTATTTCTTTTCCATGTGTGAAAATAGAATTAATAGAAAATTGCATAAAGGACAAAATGTACATGATATCACTATAGATATGAAACATAGCACCTGGAAATTGGAAAAGAAAGATATAAAACATTCACAAAATGAGTATAACAGGACTCTAAAGTATTGATCACTACCAATGTTTTGTAATAAGCACGTTACTTTCCCATTGGTGGGGAATTTTTTTTCAAATTTAATTTTCAAAAATATCATGAGTTTATAAAGAATGATAATATATAACATAATAGTATATTTATGTGCATACAAAAATAAAGGTGATGCTTATGTACATAATGTAATGAGTCAAGAAGTTTTGAGTAAAAAATATATTCCTAATGTAAAGTAAAAAAAATATTTTCTTAAAAAAAGAATTATTATAAATTACACCAGACAACAAAGATTTTCTTACAGAAGACCAAATAGGTATTCCTAGCCAATTTCGGTATGCTTATTTGAAATCTATAATTAGATTTTTCCTATCTTGTATTTTGTATATCACTTAGTAAAATTTCCTACAAACTTCAGATTTTGATTTTAATCAGTTTAATACCAGTAATATGAACCTTGCTTGAATGTTGAAGCAATTTTTGTTCGCCAACTATATACAAATTCTAAAGATTTTGATCAATAAAATTTATCCCGAGTTTGTAATACTGAGTCAAGAGCATAGTAACCACCCAACGGTCAATCACTATGTGACAGTCAAGTAAAGTGGTTGTTGAATCTCTCTACTGGTAAGCAAGTAACAGGTTGTGCTGACTTGTGTGTTTTCATAACATTTGCTTTGTACTAGTGTATATTTCTTTGTTATTTTGTGCATTGTTATTACAACTTTCTATGTTTTTTTTCAGATATTGTATACTCTTTACTCTTTTTCTCTTTTACTTGTTTCAGTCATTTGACTGCGGCCATGCTGGAGCACCGCCTTTAGTTGAGCAAATCGACCCCGGGACTTATTCTTTGTAAGCCCAGTACTTATTCTATCGGTCTCTTTTGCCGAACCACTAAGTGACGGGGACATAAACACACCAGCATCGGTTGTCAAGCAATGCTAGGGGGACAAACACAGACACACAAACACACACACACATACATATATATATACATATATACGGCAGGCTTCTTTCAGTTTCTGTCTACCAAATCCACTCACAAGGCACTTGCCCAAGATGCCACACAGTGAGACTGAACCTGGAACCATGTGGCTGGTTAGCAAGCTACTTACCACACAGCCACTCTTGCGCCTATGGTAATTAAAATGAAATCAAATGGACATGCTTGTGTAAATCACTCAGACAACATCTGCTACATATTTGTACAAGGTGTATCTAAGCCACAACATAGAAACGTAACAACAAAGATTAAACTTGCCTAGAAGTATCATTTTACACTGTAAGTTAGGAGAGTAGGAGAGGGCCTGGGCACCATAGATGTGCTGTGTGCAGTGCAATGCAATGTTAATAGCTTGGATGAATGGAAAAAGAGAAATTATGTCATTCTCAGTCTCCAGGATTTGGTGTGAGCTGAAAAATCACTTCAATGATTGTTATTTTTGTTTGACAAAGATTGCTGGTTTCACAAACAAAAACAAATAAAAAAAAATCATGTACCCAAACTGCAAATCAGCAATAAAACCAATACCGTATGATGAAACAAATCCACCACCAGTTCCACCAGCAACGCCAAAAGACAGCAGTTCACCTGAAGATTCTGCAAGTGATATAGCAATAGGGAAAGATGGTATATATGTTCCAGGTGTAACTAGTTCCCCACATTTTCTATGTCAAGCAAAGTTAAATGACTTAGTGCACAATTTGGAATTACCAAAAGAAAGGGCAGAGTTGCCTGGTTCCTGGCTTCAAGAATGGAATTTTCTCCAGTCAAACACCAAAGTTTTTCATTTCCACCATCGCCATTTGCAGCTTTAATCATCTTACTTATACTTACAGGAGGAAAACGTTTCTTTCAGTCAGAACATCAGTGGCCTGATGGAAAGGATTGCCTTTCACTATGATTCAAAAGTATGAAAATTGTTCATTGACTTTAGTAAAGCAAGCATCAAAGCTGTACAACAGCAATGAAAAACCTTCATCCTTGTTCACTAATTATTTAAGTATGCTTAACGTAAAAACGTGGCATGGAAAAGTAGCTTAGACAGATTTCGTGAACAGATTTCGTAATAGAAGTGGGTGAGGAAAAATGAAAAATTGTGGTTTTCAGTTACACAAAATCTGGACATGATAGAAGAATTTAGATATCAGATCTGAAATTGACATAAAAAATTTGGCAGGAATCAGTAGTTTATGTATCAGTAACAAAAAATTTGAAATTTGTTGCCTAATATTACTTTTAATAAGTAAAACAAATTAATTTCATATTGATCACGGTCAAAAAATGCAGGGTAAAACTATCTCAGAATTTCGAATTAATTCAATCCATTAAATGTAGAATGCAAAGGAGTGTGGTCTAAATGTTCCTACCAAATTATGATGACCAGAAAAAAATAGGATTTTAGTCAAAGAAGACTGAATGGCATATGATGGTGCAAATATAGAGACTCAGGAAATTTTAATTAAAATTACAGCACAGGAGTGGCTATGTGGTAAGTAGCTTGCTTACCAGCCATATGGTTCTGGGTTCAGACCCACTGCATGGCACATTGGGCAAGTGTCTTCTACTATAGCCTTGGGCCGACCAAAGCCTTGTGAGTGGATTTGGTAGACGGAAACTGAAAGAAGCCCATCGTATATATGTATATATATATATATATATATATATATATATATGTGTGTGTGTGTGTGTGTGTGTGTGCGTGTATGTTTGTGTGTCTGTGTTTGTCCTCCTAGCATCGCTTGACAACCCGTCACTTAGCGGTTTGGCAAAAGAGACCGATAGAATTAGTACTGGGCTTACAAAGAATAAGTCCCGGGGTCGAGTTGCTCAACTAAAGGCGGTGCTCCAGCATGGCCGCCGTCAACTGACTGAAACAAGTAAAAGAGTAAAAGAGAGTGAGAAGAGGTTATTTTGAGAAATAGTTTCTTGACTAATCATGAATCAAATGAAATACACCACCAAAGCATTTTAATTTTTTATTAATGAGTAAAATATGTAGAGGACTAACTGAAATTAATGACAATGGACTCTTTCTCAGCATCATAGCAAAAATCATTTTGCATCAGTGTAATATATTTTACTGAAAACAACAGCAGAATAATATGTGTATTACTCATATTATGTAACAAAAACAAATGTTAGAAGAATCATGATGAATAAGTGATTTCAAATGCACTGAACTGATTCTCTCTTTACTCTCTTTTACTCTTTTACTTGTTTCAGTCATTTGACTGCAGCCATGCTGGAGCACCGCCTTTAGTCGAGCAACTCGACCCCGGGACTTATTCTTTGTAAGCCCAGTACTTATCCTATTGGTCTCTTTTTTTGCCGAACTGCTAAGTGACGGGGACTTAAACACACCAGCATCGGTTGTCAAGCGATGGTGGGGGAACAAACACAGACACACAAACACATACACACACACACATATATATATATATATATATATATATATATATATATACACATATATATACATATATACGGCAGGCTTCTTTCAGTTTCCGTCTACCAAATCCACTCACAAGGCATTGGTCGGCCCGGGGCTATAGCAGAAGACACTTGCTCAAGATGCCACGCAGTGGGACCGAACCCGGAACCATGTGGTTGGTTAGCAAGCTACTTACCACACAGCTACTCCTTGCTTTTGAAAATAATAAAAATTTTAAAAGGATTTAGTAAATAACTATGTTGTAAAACTAAAGTTTACAACAAAGCTTAACAAAAATGTTCTTATATAAATTCCTGATGGAAGGCTTTATTTAAACCTGAACACATTAAACTTACTGTGTGTCATAGATCCAGACTGACTGCTGTCAAAATGGTTAAAGACAACTCGAAAATATTCTTTTCTCAGGTTAAACTTCCAGAGAAATATGTATAAAACGGAACTGCCAGAGCTCTAAATAACAATTGACATACTTCAAAATATTTATGACATCACGGGACCATATTTAATGGTAAAGTCAAAGAAATATCTGTCTTTTTAATGTCATTTATTTCTACCACACAAGAAAGGATAAAAACAAAAGTGTTAAATGAGCAGAGTTCAAAGAAAAGTTTTTCTGTAGAAAACCAAAATCATGGCCAAAATTCTGTCTATCCATAATCTGACAATGCATGTGGCAATTGATAAAAACTAATCTACATAACGGCTAGCAAAGGTCATAGCTTCCCAAATAATTAAATTTCATAAATGAAATAGATTCAAAGGAGAGTACAAAGAGAAATTATTTTGATGTTTAAAAAAAAGCTCATAATTTTAGCTTTTAGCAGCATGAGCCATGGAAACAAAATACTCGGATAATATTTCAGTAAAGAATGTTGGACTGCATCGACAGCTTTCAGGTTTTAAAATTTTTGGTCTATTATTTCTATTCTGAATAAGTAGCTTTTCTGACTGTGTAAGATACATAAGTGAACTGAAGAAGCTGAAGTAAGACAAGTGCTTAGGCATGACCACAGCTTTAAAGCTGAAATGTGTTTAGGAGTGGCTGTGTGGTAAGTAACTTGCTTACGAACCACATGCTTCCGGGTTCAGTCCCACTGCATGGCCTTGAGCAAGTGTCTTCTGCTATAGCCTCGGGCCGACCAAAGCCTTGTGAGGGGATTTGGTAAACGGAAACTGAAAGAAGCCCGTCGTATATATGTATATATGTGTTGTGTTTGTCCCCCCACCATCACTTGACAACCGATGCTGGTGTGTTTACGTCCTGGTAACTTAGCAGTTCGGCAAAAGAGACCGATAGAATAAGGCTTACAAAGAATAAGTCCTGGGGTCAATTTCCTCGACTAAAAGTGGTGCTCCAGCATGGCCACAATCAAATGACTGAAACAAGTAAATGAGTAAATGGGTACAGATTAATCTTAACCCTTTGGGGTTCAATGGGAGAAAAAAAATTGATTTATGGCATTTAATCCAGAAAAATATCAAAATATCTATTAATTTTGAAGTAGTTAGCTGAAACACACCCAAGAGATACCGTATATACTGGCATAGTGGATAGAATTTTAACTTCAAACAAAAAAATCTCCCCCAAACTAGGGGTCATTTTATATACCCTGTATAAAACCTGGATCATAACTTCCTGTGGTTTAGAGTAGGACCAATGTCAATGGAGAACAGTATAAAACACTTGCATAGATCCTATGATTCTACAACTTGGTATTTTCTACTGATATTTACACGTATGTTTGGGAAGGTGGATTGATAGATTATAGGATTATATTAAAATAACAGTACAGCAAACTTAGTGCACAGACACCAGTCACCATTTGCAACAGCAGACAAACAGAAAATGTAAACAATCAGCCCATTCAGCCAGGTCCCAGGTTCCATTCTGTTTACACTGCCTCAGAGCACTCACTCATACAGTACTCAGCCAGCCAAGGGCTTTCAAGACAAGTGTAGTTTATGGTAACTAACCTATCTGTTTCAGCAGATTAGCAGCATGTACCAGTACTTTCTGTCAGACAGACCAATCACAATAAACCTTACAGTTACCAATTACTTTTAAACATTTACAGACAATGTTTCTTGAAAAGGCTCAAGTTGCCACTCTTTCATAAATAGCTTGGTGCTCGTGTTATTTTTCACAAAATCTTGAGATAGTCTTATACAGCAAGTATAGTTCAAAACCCATTTTTTAATTAGAAATCCTGGGGGGGTCATCTTGTACACCAAGTCATATTATACACCAGCATATTACGGTAAATTATTTTGACATCGTCCATCATTTGAAATGTAAATGAGTGATTCACTGCAGTAAAAGACCTTGTAATAGATTTTTTAAAAAAGGAAACACATGAGGCTTCAGCCTTGTAATATATCTACAAGACTTCTGGTTGAACACACATCTGCAGCATGGGTCCACTATATGTTGACAATGAAAGTATATAAAGTACTCAACATCATTACAAAAGGAAATTTTCCCAGCTTATAATCTCTTATTGTTAATGTGCAAGTTGCCTCTTAAAACACCAAAAAGCTAGTTTTTTTTTTTAATCCTTTCAAGAGCAGACACTGATATAACCAAAAATACATGTACATGCATCTTCCCATATATGATTATTGAAAAATTGCTCACTGATTTACAGTTTTAGGAATTATATAATTCTTTAGATGCAGCATCTATTTCATTTCAGAATTTCCTCCAAAAAGTTTTAATCAACAATGTAGACAGAAATATATATTTTGCAGAAAGATAAATGATACAGGCCCACTCAGTGCCCACTTTTTAACCTCTAAATTCCCCCATTTATCATTCTGTTGTATATTTTCTGCATTCTAGCTAACTCTTCTGTCTGACATTCCCTCCTTATATCTTTTCCTACAATTCTGACACATTATTGACTATCCACCTAGCTACAAGGAGAGCAATTTTTTACAACTAACCTATCCAAAATAGAAACAGAAATTATATGTGTGTATATATTTCTGTACATGTGTATTTGTGACACTATAGAATGTATAAAAAATGGCATTTTCTTTATTTTCTATTTTTGCATCCAGTTATTTGATGCCAACGTGGACAGGAGGTTTTTTAAGAATCTTAGATATTTGCAAATATCTTCAGTCAAAAGATCAAAGTGGGATATTCTTCCAGTTGCTCACCATTCAACAATGAAGTAACTTTGGCATAAAGAAATAAATTGAAAATGATGTCATATATTTCTAATTAAGTTTGCTTCTCAACCACATGATTCTAGGTTCAGTCCCACTGTGTGGCACCTTGGGAGAGTGTTTCCTACTATAGCCTCAGGCTGACTAAAAACTTGTGAGTAGATTTGGTAGATGGAGACTGAAAGAAACCCATCATATATATTTATATGATAGAGTGAAGAATTTCGGGTAGAAGTAGGTGTACACCAGGGCTCAGCCCTCAGTCCCCTTTTATTCATCATAGTCCTCCAGGCAATAACAGAGGAATTCAAAACAGGTTGCCCCTGGGAGCTCCTCTATGCTGATGACCTGGCCCTCATAGCAGAATCACTACCGGAACTAAAAAAGAAATTTCGGGTGTGGAAACAAGGGTTAGAATCTAAGGGCCTTAGAGTAAATGTAGCGAAGACCAAAGTTATAGTATGCAGAAAGGCGAACTCAGCACACACCCCATCGGGCAGGTGGCCCTGCTCGAGCTGTAGGAAAGGTGTAGGTAGAAACTCCATAAGATGCACCCAGTGTAAGCTATGGATGCATAAGAGGTGCAGCAACATCAAAGGGAAATTAACTGATAAGATAGCTTTCATGTGCGGCAGATGCACAGGGACAATAGACACCACAGGCACTCAAAAAACAGATTCCATCACACTCCAGGGAGAGGAACTAGAAGTAGTTGATAGTTTCCGCTACCTCAGTAACCAAGTTAGTAGTGGGGGTGGATGCTAAGAGAGTGTCACCACTAGAATACGAATAGCCTGGGCAAAGTTTAGAAAGCTCCTACCCCTACTGGCGACAAAGGGTCTCTCACTCAGAGTGAAAGGTAGATTGTATGATGCATGTGTGCGAACTGCCATGCTTCACGGCAGTGAAACATGGGCCATGACTGCAGAGGACATGCGTAGACTTGAAAGAAATGAAGCTAGCATGATACGCTGGATGTGTAATGTCAGTGTGAATGCACGACAGAGTGTAAGCACCCTGAGAGAAATGCTAGGCATAAGAAGCATCAGATGCGGTGTGCAAGAGCGACGCTTGCAATGGTATGGTCATGTACTGCGGATGGATGAGGAGAGATGTGTGAAGAAATGCCACTCCCGAACAGTTGAAGGAATCAGGGGGAGAGGTAGACCCAGGAAGACATGGGATGAGGTAGTCAAGCATGACCTCAGAGTGTTGGACCTCACTGGGGCAATGGCGAAGGACCGAGATCTCTGGAGATGTGCTGTGACTACTAAGACCCGGGATGCTTCCGGCACCAGTTCCGCATACCCCCTGCCCATCCAAAGTACCTTGGATCCCGGAACATCTCACTGTGCTTGAGGAGACCTGTCGAGTCAAGTGCATATACATGAACATCGAACCAAATATCAATGGAAATAGTAGCTGTGATACCTGTGCCGGTGACACATAACAAGCACCATCCGAACGTGGCCGATGCCAGCACCACCTCAACTGGCTTCTGTGCCGGTGGCAGCACCAACCGATCGTAGGATCCCGGAACATCTCGCTGTGCTTGAGGAGACCTGTTGAGTCAAGTGCATGTACATGTACATGAACATCGAACAAAATATCAATGGAAACAGTAGTTGTGATACCTGTGCCGGTGACACATAAAAAGCACCATCCGAACGTGGCCGTTGCCAGTGCAGCCTCCACTGGCTTCTGTGCCGGTGGCACATAAAAAGCACCATCCGAACATGACCGATGCCAACCCCGCCTCGAATGGCTTCTGTGCCGGTGGCACATGAACATCGAACCAAATATCAATGGAAACAGTAGTTGTGATACCTGTGCCGGTGACACATAAAAAGCACCATCCGAACGTGGCCGTTGCCAGTGCAGCCTCCACTGGCTTCTGTGCCGGTGGCACATAAAAAGCACCATCCGAACGTGACCGATGCCAACCCTGCCTCGAATGGGTTCTGTGCTGGTGGCACATAAAAAGCACCATCCGAATGTGGCCGATGCCAGCACCGCCTTGACTGGCGTCTGTGCTGGTGGCACATAAAAAAGCACCAACCGATCGTGGCCGATGCCAGACCCCTCTGGCACCTGTGCAGGTGGCATGTAAAAAGCACCCACTACACTCGCAGAGTGGTTGGCGTTAGGAAGGGCATCAAGCTGTAGAAACACTGCCAGATCAGACTGGAGCCTGGGGCAGCCCCTGGCTCCCCAGACCCCGGTCGAACCGTAAAACCCATGCTAGCGCGGAAAACGGACGTTAAACGGTAATGATGATGATGATGATGATGACTTCTTTATATATATATGTGTGTGTGTGTGTGTGTGTGTGTGTGTCTTTGTGTCTGTGTTTTATCTCCCATCACCACTTGACAACTGGTGTTGGTGTGTTTACATCCCCATAACATTAGTGGTTTGGCAAAACAGACCAATGAAATCAGTACCAGGTTTAAAAAGATATAAGTACTGGGGTCAATTAGTTTGCCTAAAATTCCTCAAGGGGTGCCCCAGCATGGCCACAGTCAAATAACTGAAACAAGTAAAAAATAAAAGATAAAATATGTTGATCCACTCACAAACCCTTGTATCTAAAGGGCTCATATTTTTTTTCAGTTTTTGTAGTTCTGTAGTATTATATAGTTGGGTCAAGGCAGACCATCAAGCTTTTGGTATGGGCCATTAATGGTCCAGACAGACCAACAGTGGTCTATACAAAAGATATGGTTGTCTAGAGCAAGTGTCATAAGACCAACAAAGTCATTAATGTGTTACATAATGCAATTTAAAAATCTAAAACAATTAGAAGTAATGTCTATTACAGGCAATTTCTTCATTTAAGATTCTAATGTCCTGCTCTGCAGTATAATGCAATTCACATAAAATATATTTTTCATGAGCCTCTTCATGTGATAAAACCAAAAAAATGTGTAGAAGCATCTTCTGATACATGCTTATTGAAAAATTGCTCACTGATTTACAGTTTTAAGAATGAATTCATGAATTTTGTGCAGTCTAAGATACCAGAGAAAAATTCCTCTAAGAATGTAGAATAAAGTGTCCTGCCAAAAATACTGTGAAATCCTTGCAGCTGTTTTGAACTCATTATGAATACACTTAGCTATTTCGTTCTACATTCTTTAGACTGGTACTATTGCTCTAACATATGCCATGTGTATACTCTATGTAGGAGATCATTTTAAGTAAGTTTAAAATTGAAGTGAATGTAATTTGTAATTTACATACTTTTGTTAAACAAAAGTTGCACAGTAATTCCTTCAAATAATATTTTAGGAAAAAAATCTATCAACCAATGTTGCTATTGAGCATAATTTTGTTTTAATAACAGATTACCCAAAATTATTTAGTTTAATGAATAGAGATATTAATATGTCCAAGTTATGCAATTTTCCTACACTAATTGCAGTTTAGGTTAAAAATATCTTTTTAATAGAAAAGGTGTCTTTCAACTTTTAAAGAAATTTAAATGTAACTTATTTAGATTTTTTTTAAATGTACTATATTGCACACATATCTTCTTATGTAAGATATTGCAATTGCCTTATAAATTTTAACATATTGTTAATTAGACAGAGACCAAGGAAAAAGATTGTTAGTAAAACATGAGGTATGTTTAGTTTTAGCTTTGATTCTATATTTATTCAGAAAGAAACAAGAGAAAATGGCAAAACAGTGGAATGATCTGTGTGGAAAAAATATTTGAATAAATGTCTGATCGACAGAAATGAATTTTTATTCCATATCATGTTGTGTTCTTGAGCAAGGCACTTTATTTCACGTTGCTCCAGTTCACTCAGCTGTAGAAATGAGTTGCGATGTCACTGGTGCCAAGCTGTATCGACCTTTGTCTTTCCCTTGGATAACACTGGTGGCATGGAGAGGGGAGGCTGGTATGCATGGGCGACTGCTGGTCTTCCATAAACAAACTCGCCTGGACTTGTGTCTAGGAGGGTAACTTTCTAGGTGCAATCCCATGGTCTGTGTCGTGACTGAAGGGGGTCTCCGATTAGGAAGCAAAAATAATCATTTCTAATATAAGCCCAATGCCAAAAATTTGGTGGGTGGGGAACGATCAGTTATGCCATCGATAGTCTTGGACAGGTATTGTATTTTATTGACCCCAGAAGAATAAAAGACAAAGTTGACCTTGGTAGACTTTGAACTCAGAACAAATACCTATTTCTTTACTACTCACAAGGGGCTAAACACAGAGAGGACAAACAAGGACAGACAAACGAATTAAGTCGATTATATCGACCCCAGTGCATAACTAGTACTTATTTAATCAACCTCGAAAGGATGAAAGGCAAAGTCGACCTCGGCGGAATTTGAACTCAGAATGTACCCACAGACGAAATACCACTAAGCATTTCGCCCGGCATGCTAACGTATCTACCAGCTCGTCGCCTTATATACTCAGAACTCAGAACAAAAACTACAAGGTATTGTGCCCAATTCTGAATCATCCATAAAGTGTTGGGCATTAAAAGACCTAACAGGAATAATTTATTGTATAACCACAGGACCAGAAATCTGGTGGAAAGGAACATTTAATTATGTCAACCTCAGTGCTTGATTAGTACTTTATTTTATCATCCCAGAAAGTTGAAAGACATTGTCAGCCTGTTATATTTGAACACAGAATATAAAGGGCCACATTACTATGAATTTTATTTCCAATCCACCCGACTTCATGAGGTAACATAATGAAGTGATTGGACAACTATAATATTGACTACATAATCACATTTAAACCTAATTACAGCCTTATACTGAACCGTTTAGCATTGGATAACTGTCATCATCATCATCATCATCATCATCATCTCCATCTTCTTGCCTGTTTTAACATCCTTCTCACAAACTATGCTACTATAGTTAAAGCCAAAAAGCACAGCATTTTACCACTTGTTTTGATGTTCTGTTAATTCATCTATCTAACATCCTGATATCTTAACTTGCAACTTCATTGGTTTAACTCCACCAGGATATATCCTATGGTTAGCACACACCATTTACTCCAGCCATACACACAAACACAAAGAGCTACTTTCTCTGCATATATTAAGCCAGTGTCTACATAGCTGTTCAACCTGCAAGATATAGCTGCTGAATTTCCCTTGAATTACACTCCTGGAAATGGAGGGACACATTAGATAATGATGTCCTAGACATGCAAAGTCCAAGTGATGGATAGGATGGTCATAGCTGGAATACCACTGGCCACTTCAGTCAGGGATAACCTGGGACAAAAACAACATTGCAGAGTATCTTCAAAGATCCTCTCAGCTCATTAATATTTTACCTGAACACTAATTATTGAGTATGCTCAGCAGAGTCATGTTCAAGCTCAACAGGTGATGCTCATTGCTTCAATGCTCCAAGCATCATAACAGTTCTGACATTTGACAGGAAAACAATTTCTGTTTAATTCCACATGTGCAGGTTCAATCAACATATTCATTTGAAATTGTATCAAAATAAAGAAAGTGAAGCCACAGAAGTTCGTAAAATATTTGAAGACTAAACATTTTGTGAGCCATATTCTAAATGTAGGTTTTTAGGTGTTTCATTGTCTTAGCATATAATAAGCTATAGCAGTGGTTCCCAAACTATGAGTTGCGACCCACAGATGGGTCGCGAACGGAATCTTAGTGGGTCGCAAAAAGTTATAAAATTACGCATTAGCTTTGATTAATTGCTGTCTATCGAGATAGTTCAAGACTTATAAGTGGGTCATCATAAACAGGTGTGATAAATAGTGGGTCGCGACTCTAAAAAGTTTGGGAACCACTGAGCTACAGAACTTTCTACAGATTAACACCACCATTTTTGCGTGTTACCTTATTTTCCACATCCAACTTAAGATGTATTAAAAATGATGACGTTAATATAGTTTTTGTGTATATTTAGCAAGAGGTTTCCTTAAAATAAAACATACAATGTTGTAATGTGATAAAGCCTTTATAACTAAAGACTAAATGCACATGTGTACTCTGAAGGGATTTATTCATTTGTTCCCCTCTCTCTCTTTTGGAGAGGCACTGAGCAGCTATACGCACACATACACACACACGGCAGTAACTTCCACCTACCGAATTCAATTACAAAGCTCCGGTCAGCTCAGGGTTATAGTGGAAGACACCTACCCAAAGTGCCACGCAGTGGGACTGAACCCGAAACCATGTAGCTAGGAAGCAAGCTCCCTAACCACACAGCCATGCCCGATACAAAATAAGATCAAAATTGTTTGTGATTATCTACAAGAGTTAATACAAAAGACCCATTATTTTGTAATGTGTGTGTAAGTGAGCGTATGTGTGTGTGTATGTGAGCATATGTGTGTGTGTATGTGTGAGTGTGCTATCGATAAAGAAAGCAAACCTATAAAATACTAAGTTATTGCAACATCATTGAAGATTTTGGTGTGTGTAACTGAAGGATGTTAGTCTGGCAGAGCCTTTTATTCCCAAACCAGTGCCAGTAATAAATTTAGATTTTATCTCTGGAAGCTAATTAATGTTCAAGTAATTTACTTTACTCTCATTACTAGAAGTAGTAACTTATATATATTTTCACCTATTTGGACTGAGCTATTTGAGAGTTAGTACATTAGGTAGGTACTTATTGATGCATTGATGACATAATATAAATGATTACCCTCACTGATCACAAGTCCAGCACCATTTGACAATTGCTAATTGACCGAAACAAGATCAGTGTGTAATTTGCTTTATAGTGAAAACTATTTAGCAACTGAGTACAACAGCTAAAATATTCACTCAAAATGGTTCTACACATTATATATTTGTGTGTGTATGTGTGTGTGTGTGTGTGTATGTGTGTGTGTGTGTGTGTATTGAAAGTACGGGAAGGGAGCGAGAGGGACATTTCTTTTAAGTCAATAAAACCAATAGAAATGAATACAGAGAATCTTTAAAAGATTTTCAATCGTCTAAAAGATGCGAATTTTAATAAACATAACATGTCATGCAAGAATAATGTTGTTCCTATTTCATATATGAAGCAGAAATAAGCCTCAGAATCAGAGAAATACTCATAATACTTGTCAGTGTATTTGCTTTTTATCATTGTTCTCCTTCCATGGAAAGGCCTAACAAAATTTATCAAACATGTATTCATGGAATAGAAACTTTAGATCAAAAATCTTAACACTTTAGTATTCTAAGGATTGTTGGTGTATGTATTAATGCAGAAAAATATGTCATATGTAAATTTTAATTCATCAGCATTTATAATACTAATGATATTATATAGTGTGATATAGTAATTTATAAATTTTATAATTAAGGAAAATGATACATACTGTGTGATTTATTCAAGGCCTTTGTGCTACTACCAGGAATAGGGCAGGAACCATTCAGCTTGAAAATTAAGTTATCTTTATGCTATATGTTTCAATTATTAAATAAATCTATCATAAACAAAACACAGTCTAGTAAAAATAGTAAAGAAGTGACAAGATAAACTGAGACAAGATAAAGAGACTTGAAAATGTAAAAGAATTATTAATTTTGATATCCCTATGTAGTTAATAATTACTAAGGATATAAAATGAAGAAAAAAATAGAAGTAATTTATCAAAATACTAGTCATGTATTGGTTTCTATTTTACCATTTAACTATTTTTTAAACTACATACAGGTCATTCAATAAAGTATTTTACTTCAGTGACTAATTATACTATAAATAATTGTGATAATTTCTTTAGCACTGAAGTGGCCTACAACTTTTGTAAGAACAATGGTGTTACAGAAGTTGCTGGGCTAGTATTATACTCTGCATTTAACTGCTTTAAATATTATTTTATCTTCAACACAGAAAATTCTTTTTTACTTAACTGAGTGCCTTAAAAAGCTTAACATTAACTTTATTGTTTTTCATGTGGGTAACTTCTGAATTATTCATTCCCTACTTTTTTCTCTACATCAATCAGTCTACAATCTTTAACATTTACTTCAATGATTATTTCAGCAAGTAACAGTGAAGTCTATACTTTTCTGAAAAGGTTATATAATTTTCACTGTCTTCATTTTAAGGTTCATTCTTCAAAATTTTAATATCTACTAAATTTTGTTCCAAAATTATTGTTGGATTTAAAACTGGTAAGGGTAACAAATCCGTTTAACTATTTTGATTTTAAGTTAATACATAATATATGTTCTATAGTAAATCATATTATTTATTTCATATTAATATAAAATTAATAAAAAAAAATGTAATGATGTTTATTCATTTTTTATATTGCAATTATGGAGCCATATTTTTGGTAATGTTTCTAAAGCGCAGATCACTGGCTCAATATGTTTCTGATGTTGAGGATTTTGTTCCTAAAATGCTAGTTTGTTAGTTATTCTAATTGGTGTTTATAGTCTTCCAAGATAAAAACCAGTCAATGATATGTATGTATGTATGTATGTATGTATGTATGTATGTAGGTAGGTAGGTATGTACATAGGCATGTATGCTTGTATGTATATTTGTACATACACATGTATGTATGTATATATGTAAAGATGTATGTATGTATGTATGTATGTTTAGGATGGTTTTCTGCACAACTTTTGTCTACTAAATTCCACTGACAACATTTTGTTTAACACTAAGTTATAGAAGATACTTGCCCAAGGTGCTACGCAATAAAGTTGAACCACAGGAGCCACAGGGATGTTTCTTAAATATACAGTCATACCTACATCCCTATCCAAAACTAGCTAGCTTCTATGTTGATAGAGAAGTAGAAGGAAAATAGGGCATACACAGACACACACACACACATATGTATATATACGCATACATACATATATATACACACATATGCATACATTCATAAACACATACATACACACACATAAGCGCACATATATATATACATATATATATATACATTGTAACGACCACGGATGGATGTGGTATGCATGTTGATTTTGTTTGCATTTGAATCTATGGAAGAATTTAAAGGTTGTGATAGAACCTATAACAACATATACCTGTGACAACATAAGTATCTTAAAAGCTAACCAGTTTCAATTCAATTATTTTTAGTTTTTGCAGTTTTTAGGTTTTATTTTTCTTAGTTTGTAATTTTAAGTTTAAAGTTTTAATTTTCAAATTTTAATTTTGAAGTTTCAACTTAATTCTTAATCCTTTATTTTGTATCATTTAATTGCTATGAAGCTTGAAATATAATTTTAAATATCCGTACTAACCACAATACTATTGTCCTTTGTAACCTTACCTAGATTGGCTTTTCACCCCACTTTACTGAAACTTTAACATTTGACCTCTCAGCCTGATGCAATACCGACATATCTCTATCATTACCTTTACTATTATTTTATTTTAATTTTCATTTTAATTTCTATTTTACCCTTTTATCCCTATCTTATTTTTTTTTTACTGTTTTCTCCTCTCTCTCTCTCTCTCTCTCTCTCTCTCTCTCTCAATCCCTCCCTCTCTCTCTTTCTCTCTCTCTCACACACACACACAAACCTATTTATGATATCTCTATCATTACAGTTGCTTTTATTTTAATTTTTTATTCGTATTTTTACCATTTCACCCCTATCTTATTTTTATTCCTTTCTCCTCTCCTCTCTCTCTCTCTCCCCTATATACACTCATTCACAAAACCCATTTATGTCTGTTTTACTTTTTCACTTTATGGCTTTACCTAGGATTTTAACTAAGGACCTGTACCTTCATGGAAGTACTAACCAACATCCATATACTCTGGAAAAAGATGAGTTGTGAACGTTATTCTCCCACCTGTATTCTTCTAACTACTTTTACTTTTTACCCTTCTATTTACTCCTTTATTTTATTTTATTCCTTATAAACTGTGAATTTTATTCCTTGTAAACTGTAAATTTTCCATCTAGAATATTTATATTATGTCTCTCATGATGGAGTACCCAGTACGTGGACATACTAACCTACTGCTTGGGTTATTCTTACTCTAATTAAGTTCACCTCACTCTAATTAGATTATTGTAAATGACTTGAGATACTTATTTTGCTTGGGTTTCGATTTTTCCTCTAGGATATACCTTTTTCTTTACTACCCACAAGGGGCTATACACAGAGAGGACAAACAAGGGCAGACAAACGGATTAAGTCGATTATATCGACCCCAGTGCATAACTGGTACTTATTTAATCGACCCCGAAAGGATGAAAGGCAAAGTCGACCTCGGCAGAATTTGAACTCAGAACGTAGCGGCAGACGAAATACCGCTAAGCATTTCGCCCGGCATGCTAACGTTTCTGCCAGCTCGCCTCTAGTATATACCTGCTGTAACAGAACCCTAATACAGATCCCTAGATCCAGTCTTAGCCGTGATCTTGGAAACTAACAATTGCAGCATGGAAGGTGGTTATAAGCCATTTAAGAAACACACAAACACCATAAGATTCACTTCAACATTTAAATTTAATTTGCCAAAATATTTTCGTCGCTTTGAGACCTTGACCTGTTCACTGACAAAATTCCGTGCTGCATCTGGAAACTAACAGTCGACCAACTATAGCACTTACTCAGCGTACCTATTCATTTAGATCACAAGTGAACTAAACCCCTCATACTATACATGTGTGTGTGTGTGTGTGTGTGTGTGTGTGTGTGTGTGCATGCAAGCCTGTGCGCAGAATAAGACAGAAATAAAGATGCAGAGGAATCGGCTGTAGTATTGATATATTTCATAAATGTTATTCCAAACTTCTGAATAGATACAGAAAATAAAATCAATTTGAAAATAACAGATGTTTTCCTCATTAATTGACATTTAAAATGTATGGTTTGTTAGTTTTCTGATAGATATTAGCTAACAAACTTACCGCCAACTGCTTTAATTTTTTATTTACTTCAATAAAAATTTGATTTCTGATATTTAGTTCTAACTTGAAAATCATATATTTGTGCAACACTTTTATTTTGTCAATAAGCAGAACACAATTTTGTCATGGATATGGATTTTTCGCTGAATTCCCATTTTTATAACTAGCAATAATCCATGGATTTACAATTGATTTTTAAGAGTTTCACCGAACAAAACAAACTAAAAAATTGGGTTCACAAAGTAGTTTTGTGGTTTGAATTTGTGAATATTTTGTATAGCATCATATCAACTCATTTAGTTAAAACGTTTTTAATGTACAAGATAGTGATGTAATGATTTGGTGTAGGAGGAATTATTATATTGTCTAGTTTGGAATTTCAGATTTGCTGCAGGTATTTCATTGCTTTTAGCTTTCAGTTGCTAAAGTGATTAACTACTTGTGAATGATTGAGCCTTTTAGGGGCCATAGTTTCAACACAACTTCAAAACAAAATAATTTCACTATATATAGATAGTTATTTTTTGATTTGCGTGTGTGTGTGTGCATGTGTGTGTGTGTGTGTGTGTGTGTGTGTGTGTTGCTGTATAGTTTTCAACTTAGAGATTATGCATCACAAACTTCAGGTGCCCCAGCATGGCCGCAGCCTTTGGGCTGAAACATTTTTAAGGATTTAAGGATTTATAATAGGTGCATGAGTGGCTGTGTGGTAAGTAGCTTGCTTATGAACCACATGGTTCTGGGTTCAGTCCCACTGCGTGGCACCTTGGGCAAGTGTCTTCTACTATAGCCTCAGGCTGACCAAAGCCTTGAGTGGATTTGGCAGATGGAAACTAAAAGAAGGCTGTCATATATATGTATATATATATATATATGTATGTGTGTGTATATATTTGTGTGTCTGTGTTTGTCCCCCCAACATCGCTTGACAATATATGCTGGTGTGTTTACATCCCTGTAACGTAGAGACCAATAGGATAAGTACTAAGCTTACAAAAAATAAGTCCTGGGGTCGATTTACTCAACTAAAGCGGTGCTCCAGCAAGTCTGCAGTCAAATGACTGAAGCAAGTAAAAGAGTAAAAAAGTATAACGATAGATTGTTGTTGTTGTGAGAGAAATACAGAGTGTGTGAATATGTGTTCCTGTGTTACCTCCCATATCTCTCCCAGTTTTCAGAGTTGGTACTGTAAATGTTGGCACATTGAAAGATAGGTCTAGTGAGATTATAGAGATGCTTGAACAGAGACCTGTTGATGATTGTTGCATACAAGAGGTAAGGTGGAGAGGAGCTTCAGCCAGAGTCCTCACAGGCAAAGCACATAAATATAAATGCTTCTGGGAATGTAACAGTGATGAAGTAGGGGGTGTAGGTATACTTCTTACAGAAAATGGGTGGATAAGGTCATAGAGGTAGTGAGGGTGTGTGATAGGGTACTTAAACTCAGGCTAGTCTTGCTTGCAGAATGGTATAGCTACAGGTCACTGCCAGGAATTGAACTCAGAATCTTGGGGTTAGTAGCCCGCACTCTTAACCACTACGCCACATGCTTGTATAATAATAATAATAATAATAATAACATCAAAAAATACCTTAGGAATGAGAACCTAGGTTCGAAATTTTCCCAAGACACCTGATGAAGGCTGGATGGTATATAAGCCGAAATGTGTTAACAACAAACAAGATGAGGACAAATATTCATCAATTGTAAATTATTTAAATAATGTACATAATTACTTGTTTCTTAAATATAGAACTGTGTCATGATAGTTGTTCTAGCTTTTAACCTACCATCATTCAAATATGTTAGAATTGTTAAGGTTGTTGCCTCTACTGGGGGGGGGGGTAAAGAAGCATTGTATATGAAAATGCTTGGGGTGTTGTAAATATAAGCCTTGTGGATGTAAGAATGGGGGAGGAAAAAGGAAAGGGTGGTGAGATTACCAACATAAGAGGAGAGAGGGGAAGGGCAACTGGATGTCCAGTAAGAGAAATGAGATTTCCAGTATTGGTGGCGGGTGCAATCACAGACAAGAGAGAGTCATTTTAGGGAGCAGAGCAAACAAGAAAAAATTGTTTTAGAGGAAAATATGAAATATACATATACATAGGCGCAGGAGTGGCTGTGTGGTAAGTAGCTTGCTAACCAACCACATGGTTCCGGGTTCAGTCCCACTGCATAGCATCTTGAGCAAGTGTCTTCTGCTATAGCCCCAGGCCAACCAATGCTTTGTGAGTGGATTTGGTAGACAGAAACTGAAAGAAGCCTGTCGTATATATGTATATGTATGTGTTTGTGTGTCTGTGTTTGTACCCCTAGCATTGCTTGACAACTGATGCTGGTGTGTTTACGTCCCTGTCACTTAGCGGTTCGGCAAAAGAGACCGATAGAATAAGTACTGGGCTTACAAAGAATAAGTCCTGGGGTCGATTTGCTCAACTAAAGGCGTTGCATGGCCGCAGTCAAATGACTGAAACATATAAAAGAGTAAAGAGTATGAAGCCAAAATACAATGTTAATCATTTTAGGGGTGGAACAAACAAGAAAGAATTATTTCAGAGAATAGATGGGTTTAAATGAATGAGACCATTAAAATCATGAGAAATTCTTGGTTTAGCTGTGCATATTTTCGAGTGTCGTCAAATGGCCAAACACATGGAATAAACTAATGAAAGTCTGAGAAGGGGTAGAGGCAACAGCTGGAAATGGACAAAGATGGCAAACTTTGCCCAATGGGGATAAGAGAAATAGCAGTAAGTAGCCATTGCTATGGAGAGAAAAGAAATTATTTTAGAGAACGATATGAAAAGCGTATATATATGTTGTCAAGAAATAAAGGAAGGGATTATTTCAGAGGGAGAGATTATATTGCTGGTAATATGGATAGCAGGTCTAGGTGCCACCGTAGCTTCGTAGGTGACTCCTTCAGCCTTGCATTGGCCTTCTACCGGACAGTTATTATATACCCTGCAAGAAGAACCTGCCTCCTTCCTTGTATTGTGGGTACTAGTTAAAATGCTTTTTATGTTAGGAGCACTCCTAAAGGGCTGTGCCTGTTAAATAACTGCTTGTATCTACGTGTGTGTGTGTGAAATGTTTGTCAATTAATCTAATGAAAATCCTTCTCACACAAGTCTTGTTGTTAAGCGAGAAGGGTGGAGCAAACCAAATGACATTTCTGCGGTGCTTCCTTTTCTGGGCAATAGGACCTGGCATGTAGGAGATGCGGTCCTTAAACCCACTCAGTGTCAGTGCCTCATTTTAGTAGACGGCAGCAGCATCAAAGATATCTTGGCTAGAGGATTGATTCAAGATCCTTTGCTTACACTTTTCACTAGGTTCTTGAAAGCTATAGGTGGGTGGCAGCCTCTTGTTTGGCTTGTGATAGGGCCTGTATGTACCAAAGCCCAGATCTAAGGTAACATCTAAGAGATCTACTGTGGTGAGATTAGTCTCAATGGTGATCTTGAGTCTCATTGAGCTTAATGCATTAATTAGGTTCTAAGTCTATTTAGTGTGTGCCCGTTGGTTCCTCTAGAGATGGCTAGGGCATCATCTCTGCAGAGACCGAAGAGGAATGAAAGAAACCTCTTCCCTAAGATGTCCAGGATGTACAATCTGATAAGATCAGAGACATTGGCGCTGTCATATGCTCCTATAGCCATATCAAAGGAGCTCTTGGGGTCAGATTGCTTGACCCATGTTGAATCTTTGCTGAATAGCATCATCTTCCTGGCATGCATGATAAATCTAGCATCACTATCACTAATATTAGTGAAGCCTTTAGCAAAGGAAAGTGCCTTCATCAGTAGATCTTATGAAATCAATGGATAAAATCAAAAATGTCGAACTGTGTAAACCTAACCCTGCCTTTGTCCCATTTGGCAACAAACCATGAGGTTACCTCACTGGTGCTACACCATAGAGGGAGGCTTGTGTGCCTTCCTATGTCATCATTAATCTTCCTCAGTATACACTTACTCGCCTGGTCAATGTTGGACTTGGTCGAGTTGATCAGGTGGCATTTGGGATTAGTGGAAAGCAAAAATATATAGTGTCTCTTATGATCTCCACATTCATTCAAATTGATTGAAGCAAATAAATAAAAGATGGCTGCGATAATTTTTCACTGAACAGCACATATCTTACAACTCAAAATCCATTCTTACTGCTAAAACACAATACTCAGTAATCTGTAGATTCTATCTGAAACATAGTAAGTAATGTTAGTCAACAACAAAAAATTGCTTGCCTCAGAAAATAGAAACCTCATCAAACATTAAAAGCAATGCCCCTTAAAGATATGATCCACCACCATGTTCAGTTACGTATTTGCTATTTGCAGTTATAGAGCAATAAATTATTAACCTCAATTATATTTCAAGATTGAAGATTGAATTTAATATTTGTCTGACATTTATTAATATCTAGCAAGGAAAATATACAAAATATATGGCAAAAAAAAGAAATGAAAATTGTTTTTATGAAGAAAAACAAAACACTGAAAAAAAACGAAGAAAAATAAGAGACTGAGCAAAAGAGAGAAAAAATTCTTTGTTAGTTATAGACAAATAAATTTTGTCTCTGTCCTGTTATAAGAAAATATATTTACTTTGCCAAATAGCAATAGATAGATTAATTGTTTGTTGATCTAATGAGCCATATTTAGCTTTGACCATTATCACACACACACACACTCACACACAAACACACACACACACACACACACACAAACACACACAGGGTATTTACAGACACATAGAGATAGATACATGTAGACATACGCATGCTCACACACACATACATATATTACTGGCTTCCACACAGTCAGTCTTCCAAATTTACTAGCAAGGCATTGGTTAGCCTGAGGTATTATTACTTGCCCAAGACTACAGTAAGTGGGACAAAAAACTGAAACCATGATGTTGCGAAGCAAACTTCTTAACCACAGACATGCCTGCACACACACACACACATGCACACACACACACACACGCACACATATGTATGCATGTATGTATGTATGTATGTATGTATGTATGTATGTATGCATGCATGTATGTATGTATGTGTGTATGTATGTGTGTATGTATATATGTATGTATGTATGTGTGGAGGCGCAATGGCCCAGTGGTTAGGGCAGCAGACTCGCGGTCGTAGGATCACGGTTTCGATTCCCAGACCGGGCGTTGTGAGTGTTTATTGAGCGAAAACACCTAAAAGCTCCACGAGGCTCCGGCAGGGGATGATGGTGATCCCTGCTGTACTCTTTCACGACAACTTACTCTCACTCTTACTTCCTGTTTCTGTTGTACCTGTATTTCAAAGGGCCAGCCTTGTCACTCTCTGTGTCACGCTGAATATCCCCGAGAACTACATTAAGGGTACACGTGTCTGTGGAGTGCTCAGCCACTTACATGTTAATTTCACGAGCAGGCTGTTCCATTGATCGGATCAACCGGAACCCTCGTCGTCGTAACCGACGGAGTGCTTCCTTCCAATGTATGTGTGTATGTATATGGAGATAGTAAACATTTATGCTTATGTAGATATACATACATACATACATACATACATACATATGCATATATTCATGCACACACACATTTGTCTATGTTGGTGTATGTGTGTATGAATTTATATTTGCCTCTCACTAATTAACAATTAGTGTTGATTTGTTTGTGCCCCCTGTTACTTAGCAGTTTGCTTGAAAGAGATTGACAAAATGAGTACCAGACTTAATTACTGGGATCAATTCAACAGCCTAAATCTTTCATGGCAATGTCCCATCTTGGCTACAGTTCAAAGATTGAAACAAGTAAAAGAATATATGAATGTATACATATGTATACATACTCCCACAGGTGCAGGAGTGGCTGTGTGGTAAGTAGCTTGTTTACCAACCACATGGTTCCGGGTTCAGCCCCAGGCTGACCAAAGCCTTGTGAGTGGATTTGGTAGATGGAAACTGAAAGAAGCCTGTCGTATATATGTGTATATATATATATATATATATATATATGTATGTGTGTTTTTGTGTGTCTGTATTTGTCCCCCTAGCATTGCTTGACAACCGATGCTGGTGTGTTTATATCCCCGTCACCTAGTGGTTCGGCAAAAGAGACCGATAGAATAAGTACTGGGCTTACAAAGAATAAGTCCCGGGGTCGAGTTGCTCGATTAAAGGCAGTGCTCCAGCATGGCCGCAGTCAAATGACTGAAACAAGTAAAAGAGTAAAGAGTATATGCTAATGTATATACACGTAGACATTTACTTCCATCTGCAGAGACAATTATGCCGATATGTGGACAGAAAGCAGAGAGAAAATGGAGATAGATTATTGGAAAACATATTTCCAGATGAACAGTCATTCTAAGTTAAGTATTTTGGCTTCTTATAGTAATTATCTAGTTAAAAATAGACAAGTTATATTAGTTCTAAATACTTCCAAACTGTTAAAAAAAAAGTATATTCCATTCTTAACTTTGTAAATTCTCTGCAAAAAAAAAAAAAAGAAAAAAACATACAATTCTTAAGAACTCACATATTTCTGATTCGGATTTGGGGACAACATACTCTTCTTTTGAGTTTCTAAAACGACATTTACATTTATCAATTTTGCATTTACATTATGCATTTTCTATTTACTTTTTGTTGCATATATTTCTATTTAATTTTTGTTGGACTTCTATATATTTGATAAATAATAACATTTATGTAATACACAGTACAACAAATTAGCTAGATGTCCAAGAAATTATAAATTATCTCATTTATGTATGTATGTATGTATGTATGTATGTATGCATATCTATATATACATATATATATATATATATCTTTTATCTCTTTTACTTGTTTCCGTCATTTGACTGCAGCCATGCTGGAGCACCGCCTTTAATTGAGCAACTCGACCCCGGGACTTATTCTTTTGTAAGCCCAGTACTTATTCTATCGGTCTCTTTTTGCTGAACCGCTAAGTAACGGGGACATAAACACACCAGCATCGGTTGTCAAGCAATGCTAGGGGGACAAACACAGACACAAACACCCACATATATATATATACGACGGGCTTCTTTCAGTTTCCGTCTACCAAATCCACTCACAAGGCTTTATTTGGCCCGAGGCTATAGTAGAAGACACTTGCCCAAGGTGCCACACAGTGGGACTGAACCCGGAACCATGTGGTTGGTAAACAACCTACTTACTTACCACACAGCCACTCCTGCGCCTATATATATATATATTTAAAACTCAGAATGTGTGTCTGTATGTGTGCATCACTAAAACTCGAGAACTACCCAACTGATTTCATTCAAATTTTACACAGACACTACTTAGGGTCCACTACTTTGTCATCAGCCAAAAAAATTTTCCACTTCTTTCATAATGCGAACCCACAGTAATCTCTTAGAATGTTTCAGTATTATATGTCAAAAGTGAAACAATAACATTTTTAGTGTAATGTAAGATAATAATTTCAGTTTTAATAGTTTCACTATTAATACTTTCACTATGTATGTAATATATACATAGTGAAACTATTATCTCACTTTGCATATATACATGCATATATATATATATATATATAGATCACATTTAATTATTTTGTCCATTGAAATTTTTTTGTTGTTTAATTGTATTTGATATGTATGAAATGATGAAATGATGTAATTGAATAGTTAACAAACATGCTCATAATACATAGGCATTTGAATTAATTTTTTACAATCCAGCCATCTATTCACTTGGAATTTCGTCTATCTTTAAACTCTGCCTCTGATGAGACATATATAAGGGAATTGTTTATATATCAAAAAATGTATATAAGTCAAAACAAATTTTCGGCATTTTGATATTTAAAAAATTGTTTATATTATCTTATATTATGTTATGTTATATCCATTGTATATTATGGTATAATATAAATAAATTATTTGATTGTCAGTTATATCTCTCTATTTAATTTTATCCTTGTAATTTGCATAATACTCATATTTATATGGTTTTCAATTGACGTATAAGTGAATTGGATGTTTAACACACTTCTTGGAGGAAATTATTTTACTTAGTTCATTTATATATATATATATATATATATGTATTTATATATATATGTATGTGTATGTATAGATGTATATATATATATAGATTTATATCTATATACATATATATAGATGTATATGTATATATAATGTATATATATATATATACGTATATATATATATACGTATATACATATATGCATATATATATGTATATATGTATATATATGTGTATATATATATATATACATATACATATATATATATATATATATATATATATATATATGTATATATATATGTGTGTATATATATACATATATATATACATTAATATTATATGTATATATATATATGTATATATATACATTAATATTAATATTAGGGAAGTTATTTCCGAGTTCAAAGGGGAGAGAAGTTCAATTTAGTGGTACCAAAATGAATTACTCACTGTCTTATATACATATATATAGATAGGTTTTAAGAGACAGAATCACCCTCCAGCAACTCAGTCATCATTCAACGACATTATCCACGATAGGTACATTTAGGGCTAAATATAAAAATTATCAAAATTAATAACTTCAATTCTTATTCCAAATTCTATACCTTACATTATATATACTACGTGCATTTCATGACAAGATATTCCTCAATATTGCTGAAATAGAGGTCTCGAAATACAATACCATATTAAAACGATTATATTGCCAGCAATCGTATAATCCAAAATTGATAGCTATTGTGTAGGGGAGATAATTCTTATTAACATTTAAAAGTTCTTAAAAGGTATTTACTATTATTTTTAATAACCTTGTAAGGGAAATGAATAATAATAAATCAGGAGCAGCCAGAAGTGAGTGTATGATGGGAATAGTTGCGGGCCATGTTTAATTTGTGGAGAGAAAATTACCATACAGATAAGTTAACAGTTATTTTTACTAACATTTCTTTTTCCTACTTTTATTCCACATTTTTGTTCATTATTTACTAAAGTAAAATTATTCCAACAACTTCTATTTAAATAATTTTAGTTTGTCGTGTCTTTATATAGAATGTAAATAGCAAAATAAGTTCATATAATCTAGACCTGAAGATTGGCAATATAATTGTTATAATATGGTATTGTATTTCGAGACCTCTATTTCAGTAATATCGAGGAATATGTTGTCATGAAACGCGCGTAGTACATATAATGTAAAGTATAGCATTTGGAATAAGAATTGAAGGTATTAATTTTGATAATTTTAATATTTAGTTCTATATGGACCCATCTTGGATAATGTCGTTGAATGATGATTGAGTTGCTGGAGTGTGATTCTTAAAACCTATCGATATATATATATGTGCATATGCACATATGTACATATATATATATATATATATATATATATATATATATATATATATATATATATATATGTATATATATGCACATGTACATATATATATATATATGCGCATATGTACATATACATATATATATATATATATATATATATATGTATATATAGTCAGTTGAGGTGTGTTCTGTTAAGAAAGTATTAGGGTACAAATAGAGCTCGTTCACCCATAGAATTCCCAAATAGTCAGTAGTATTCTTATGGTATGCTACCAATTCTAGTCTTAGGTATTCCTCATGTGTGAAAATAAAAAGTAAAAATTAAAAGAGTCAAAATGAAGAGTAAGTACGGTTAGGCAGCTTTTTAACTGCTACAAATGTTTCAATACATATGGATCCTTGTACATATAGGATTTAAAGTTTAAATTAAATTATTTGACTATATATCTGTTTAAGAAGATCTCTATGTATCTCTTCAGGCGATACTCAGTTGCTGTTTCTGTAAGCAAAATTTAGATTTCCATGCTGCAAAATCCATGGCTTCTTCTTTTGAAACTAACTAATACTGATAGTTTCACTTCGCTCGGTATGAGTGTGTTATCACGTTCGCCATGATCTGCAATGTGCACGTTGTCTGTTTATTTATTCAGTTTCAACATGTTATTCTGCACATGCAAAACTGTACCATTATGCAGAATACATTCATCCATTGGCTCATACTTATACAATCACTTACACACCGATATACCATACATCACTGAGTGTTTCTATACATACACACATACACACACACACACACACACACACACACACACACACACACACACACACACACACACACACACACACACATATATACATACATACATATATATGTATTCAGGAGTGACTGTGTGGTAAGTAGCTTGCTAACCAACCACATGGTTCCGGGTTCAGTCCCACTGCGTGGCATCTTGGGCAAGTGTCTTCTGCTATAGCCCCAGGCCGACCAATGCCTTGTGAGTGGATTTGGTAGACGGAAACTGAAAGAAGCCTGTCGTATATATGTATATATATGTGTGTGTGTGTTTGTGTGTCTGTGTTTGTCCCCTTAGCATTGCTTGACAACCGATGCTGGTGTTTACGTCCCCGTCAGTTAGCGGTTCGGCAAAAGAAACCGATAGAATAAGTACTGGGCTTACAAAGAATAAGTCCCGGGGTCAATTTGCTCGACTAAAGGCGGTGCTCCAGCATGGCCACAGTCAAATGACCGAAACAAGTAAAAGAGTAAAAGAGTATATATATATATATATATATATATATATATATATACATAATCAAAAATTAAATACCAAATAGAATAGTCAAAAATAATAAAAACGGCACATCCATGTACTTCACTATCCGGCAAATGTGACCTTTGCCTTGAAGAAGCACTGAGTATTCTACTGAGCAATGAAAATCTAGGGAATAAACATGATGAGAAAATTCCAATATTGTAACCACTATGCCAAAATATGAATTTTGCAGATGTAACAATGTATAAATTATAATTATTATTATTCTATCTCGCTAAATGTATTTTTTAATGCCTTCACGTATGTATAGGAGTGTGTCTTTATGATGGAACTTTCAGTGATATAACTATGTACATGGAAATAAGTAGCTAAATGTATAAGCGTCTATGTATAGGTGTGAATGTGTTTATTGATATGTAGGTGAGTATATGTATGCATGTGTGCATCTGAATATATGTACATATATATTATATATATGCATGCATATGTGTACGTGACTGCGTGTGAGTGTGTGTGTGTGTATGTATAGAAACACTCAGTGATGTATGGTATATCGGTGTGTAAGTGATTGTATAAGTATGAGCCAATGGATGAATGTATTCTGCATAATGGTACAGTTTTGCATGTGCAGAATAACATGTTGAAACTGAATAAATAAACAGACAACGTGCACATTGCAGATCATGGCGAACGTGATAACACACTCATACCGAGCGAATTGAAACTATCAGTATTAGTTAGTTTCAAAAGAAGAAGCCATGGATTTTGCAGCATGGAAATCTAAATTTTGCTTACAGAAACAGCAACTGAGTATCGCCTGAAGAGATACATAGAGATCTTCTTAAACAGATAAATAGACAAATAATTTAATTTAAACTTTAAATCCTGTATGTACAAGGATCCATATGTATTGAAACATTTGTAGCAGTTAAAAAGCTGCCTAAACGTACTTACTCTTCCTTTTGACTCTTTTAAGTTTTACTTTTTATATGTATATATATATATATATATCCATGATATATATATGTATGTATATATACATATATATATACATGTATATTTATATGCACATATATATATATATATATATATATATATATATATAGCACTACACTCCTTATTTGGAAGCCTTTTATTATATTTCTCTATGAATAATATATTGTCTAATGACTAATTCGTCTTTTGTGCTAGGCCACTGGTAATAATAATTTATTTTATTACCCTATTTGATTATGTTTATATATATATATATATACATATATATTTATATATATATACATACATGTATATTTATATGAATGTATATATATACATGCATATTTATATGCATATATATATATATATATATACATGTATATATATATATTTATGTATGTATATTTATATATGTATATATATATATATATATATGTATATATTATGACTGGCTGTTGAGGCAGTTACTCAACAACTCAAATGTGGACATAATATGCACTGACTTTGCAAAAGCTTTACAAAAAAAAAATGGACATCGTTTATGATGTGAAAGTGACACAGACATTAGTTTCAGATCACAACATAATAAAGCTGTCTTTGTATGGACCAAAAGTAGCCAGAATCATACAGCCAAAGGGAAGCACCCAAAATCTCTCCAATCTGAGCTTCCACAAAGCAGACTGGAAATCGATCCAAAAACGTGATCCTCAGACAGGACTGGCTAAAATGTTTCTCCACACCAGACATTGGCATGAAACTAGAATATTTCATGTCTTTCATGCAAACCATGTGCCAGAAATGTCCCAGAGCACAAGGCCAACACAAAAAGGAATAAGATTCCAAGGGATTGGAAGATCCTCATGAAATGATATCCAACGAAGCTTCACAAAGATCGTCTCATTGTAACAGCTCAGCTACTGGGAAAGGCTGAAACAGCTAAGTCTTTACTCCCTGGAGCGAAGGTGGGAGAGGTATGCAGTAATATACATCTGGAAGATCCTGGAAGAAACTGTGCCAAATTTTGGTACTGAAAGCTACACAGATGCCAGAATGGGTTGACACTGCACAGTGCCAAAGATCCCAGCAATGCCCTCACACTTCAGGACCAGTTACTGCAACAGCCTGAGTTTCAGGGACCCACAGTTTTTTAATATTCTCCCAAAGAGCCTGAGGGACCTATACAAAGTGGATGTAGGTGTTTTCAAATTATAACTGGACTTCTTTCTTTTGAGAGTCCCAGATGAACCTACCTCATGGCAAGAGGTGCAAATGTGGGTAATGACAACAAACTCCCTTATTCACCAAATATCACATATTAGAGGAGTAACCAAACAGTGTAACAAAACAGTGGTACCCCAACATGGCCACAGCTTTGAGCTGAAACTAATATATATATATATATATATATATATATACATATATATATATATATATATATATATATATATATATATATATATATATCACGTGACCGACCAGACCATCAGATGTTGTTACACATCGCTGGTCACAATGCGTCCGCATTGTTTTTTAGCCTTCGAATGACGCCACCCCACTGGCTAAGTCAGCAGGCCAACAGAAGAAAGAGTGGGAGAAAGAGTGGTGAATGAGTACAGCAGGGATCACCACCCACTGCTGGAGCCTCGTGGAGCTTTTTTAGGTGTTTTCGCTCAATAAACACTCACAACGCCCAGCCTGGGAATCGAAACCGCGATCCTGCGACCGCGAGTCCACTGCCCTAACCACATGATCACGTGAGATATATTTATATATATATATATATATATATACACATATATATGTAAATATATATATACATAATATATATATATGTATATGTATATAATATATATATGTGTGTGTGTGTGTATGTGTGTGTGTGTGTGTGTGTGTGTTTATGTGTGTGCATATATGTGAGAGAGAAATAAAGAGAGAGAGAATAATGTGTATGTGAGGCTAAGAACTTGGTGTCGTATTCGAATTATCAAGTTTATTCAATCTCTCTTGAGGCTTCCATATCAGAATAATTTCTTAGCAAGTCAAAATATTCTTTGTCATACTGGATAACTAATTTTATTCACTGTTTTTCAACTTTCTACCATATTTATTACCAAATGTATTGCATCTGATGGGAATTACCAGAAATAGACAAACACATCTGCGAGCACACATGCACATGCACACACACACACACACACACACACACACACACACACACACATACACACACACACATACACACACACACATACACACACACAAATGCATACTCATGTATATTACCAAATCTATTTGATGTTGTTGAGGTTCTGAATATACAGAAATGTTTTGTTTTTGTTTTTGTTTTGCATTGTTGCTTTTTGGTTATACTTAATTTATTAAAGCAAATTTTTATATAGATCTTTTTTTATTTTAATAGGCATAGTGGAAGTAACAACCACCCAAAACACTAGAGTAGACCTGTCACCTAATGTGCAACCATACACAGGACAGTGTGAATAGCATGTACGTTCATGTGTGTAAGTTTGTATGTGCCTGTGTGTGTAACTATTTTCATGTAAGAGAGAGGGAGAGATAAAAAGGAGAGTGATACAGAAAGTGAAATGAAGAGTTAATGAGAGAGTGATAACACTAAGATAGTATGATTCACAAATAGGTAGCTAGAAACAAATGAGTATGACAGAATAGAAAATAAATAAGAAAAAGAGAAAGAAAGACAGGTAAGAGATAAGGGGAGTGAGACTGGCATTGATTCATATTAACCTTTTAGCCTTTAAACCAGCCATACCTGACCCAAATAGGTTACCTGTTTTATGTTCAAACTGGTTAGAAGTGGCCTCTCACACCTACTCTACAATGTCATTCCAGAAATATATTATCATATCACTGAAATCTAAAAGCTACAGGATAATGCTAGATTAATTCAAAACTATGTGAATAAATAAACATTATTTTTTGATAAAATAATGTGAATGCTAGAGGGTTAATGTAAGTTTTCTTTCTTCCCTCTAACTTTCTATCTGCTTTTTTGCTTGTCTTTTTAAAGTACAGGCTTCAGATTCTTATGTTTTAAACAGATTCATAATCTTACGAAATTAATTTTTTCTCAGGCCAAAATTAAATTTAATGGAGTTAATCTGATTTTAGTTTAATGTAGTTAAAGTTAAGGGATTTGAAGTTGCAGTACTTTTCTAGTATATAAATATATTTTACATGAATTTTAAATGTATAAATGCAGTGTTTTTCCATTTGTTAATTTTGTAAATTAATGATTATAAATGTTGGTTGACTGAAGAGTATTTAAATGCAATATGGGACAAAACAAAAACAGAAAGAAACTTCTCAAACAAAATAAATTATCAATTTCTTTTATTTCACTTCTTTCTGTTTAACACTCGTATGTACAATGTCCTTCATAAAAATATCTCAATACTTTGAAATATTTATCTAAGTACTAGCAGTATCGCCCGGCGTTGCTCAGGTTTGTAAGGGAAATAACTATAAAGCATTTTTAGAGAGTTATAGCCAAAAAATAGCAAAAAAATGGAAAAAAAATGATGGTAAATTTTTTGAGAGTTAAAAAAGGTGGAGTTGCGTCCCCTAGACGGTCTGTGGTTTGGGTTTCTGATTCTCGACCCCATGTCGAATTTATCGATTTTTTTCAGAACTGGGGGAACTTTTCAAAATTTTCGCTGCGTTAGTTTTGAATTATGACATTGGGCTATGTGTGTGTCAAGTTTCATCAGAATTGGTTGAAAGCCGTGGTCAGGGTGAGGGTACGAGAAAACAGACACACAGAAAACGCACAGACAAACTGCCGTTTATATAGAGAGAGATGTAAGTATTCATACCAACCTTTTTCTGAGCTGGTATTCACTCCATCAAATATTTGTCATATGTATATTTGGTTATTGCCACATTCAGCCAAAGGATAATGGATTATGATACTTTATGGGGCTGCATGTTACTGTAGGCAACTGTAGTTAAATCCATGCCTGACCGTGGGTCATCTGGAGTTATCTCCCCGGGTCACATTGTTAACAACAAGATGGCACTCTGGAAAAGGGGATAAAAAGATGACCAGAAAGGGAGCAGCCTCTTTTGCCTCACAGGCAACTTACTGCTAACTGCTTCGTTTCACTGTATGCTACTAGACTACCCGAGCCAATTTGAATCGAGTGAAATCCTCTATACCAGTCATGGAAGGCGGCAAGACAAAAACCCTTTTTGTTCAACTTCATTCTGTTCTGTAAAAATGTTAAATGTTCAAGCTGCGTATGAATGCTCTCCTCCCAGATTGGAATAAACATACCATGTTCACGAAGGCCTCAAAAACTCACACAAATTGGATTAACTTTTACAGCTATCGAATGATTACCGGATATTCGATCAAAATTAGTGGGCTTTAATTCCACTAATTTCAACATTTTGATTTTAAGTTCTGAACAGAGAACCAATTGTATATCCTCAATCAACCAAGTAAATTAAAAGAAATTTCTATATTTTCCACAGATTTATGCAATAACTTCTTCAATATTTTTTAACAAAGTTCTTTCATATTTTTGTGTTTTAAACCATGAAAATTATGATTCTGAATTAAGACAAATAGGGGAGATGTTTTAGCATTAGGAGGTAAAATTTAGGGTTAGTGTTAGGGATTAAGTGTTAGAGCTAGGAGTTAAGTTAAGGATAAGTTAAGTTAAGGATAGGATTTAAGATTTACAGTTAAATAGAGAAAGAGTTTTGAAAAAAATTGAAATTGTGAAATATTTAAAATATAGAAAAATATAGAAAACTAGCAGTATCGCTCGGCGTTGCTTGGGTTTGTAAGAGAAATAACTATATAAGCATTTTTAGAGAGTTATAGCCAAAAAATTGCAAAAAAATGCATTAAAAATGGAAAACAAATGATGGTAAATTTTTTTTTAAATCGTTGACTCGTCGTAGGCATTTTTAGAGAGTTACTTCCCTTATATAATAGCGAAAAAATGCATTAAAATGGAAAAAAATTATGGTAAATTTTTTTTTAAATCGTAGACTCATCGTAGATGCGTGCTAATACCCAGAAGTGCTCGATATGAATCACGACTATAAGATACCTGGTTTTGGTTAAACTGCACTGCAAAATGTGGGAGTAGTTAGGAATCTAAATCGTAGGAGACAGACACACAACTTCTCTTTTATATATAAAGACTAGCAGTATAGCCCGGCGTTGCTCGGGTTTGTAAGGGAAATAACTATATAAGCATTTTTAGAGAGTTACTTCCCTTATAAATTCGGGCTTTCTTAGCCATTTTTGTTTTGGTGTCTTCAAGCCATGAAGTCGTTGTTCTAAAAGAACGCTGGTTTCCTTCACAATGCATTACGACGTTGATTTCTTTACACTCCCTTCCCCACAGCTTCACGAGGGAGGGAAGGGGGAGAAGCAAACAGGTGCAGCTGTGAGCGTGGACGCCAACTCCGCCGCCATTGACATACGATGCATTTTATGCATTAAAATGGAATAAAAAATGATGTTAAATTATTTTTAAAATCGTAGACTCATCGTTGACGCGCGCTAATAGTCAGACGGGCTCGATATGAATCACGACTATAAGATACCCGAATTTGGTTAAACTGCACCGCAAAATGTGGGAGGAGTTAGGAATCTAAATCGAAGGGGACAGACACTCACACAACTAGAGTTTTATATATATAGATATAGAAAAACCATAGCAATTTCTGACAAAAAGAATTAAATCAAAACATGGTTACAGTAAAGTTGATTGTATTAATCTGTCTCTATCTTCAAAATTTACTAACAAAATCCTGATTTACTTTCTAACACAATATGCTACTTTTGAATGTTTAGTACTGTATTTTGTGAAATTAATCTTGTAATACTGTGATAGACAGGGAACTTTCATAGATATCTTTACTATAGACATCATATGCTGTAGTGAGTACTTAATAACTTGAAACTGAAAGAAGAGTATTTTAAAGCTTCAGAACAAAGCAGAAAAAAATACTTTCAAATACAAATAAAATATAGTTATATGTATAAAAAAAAGAACTAGTATGACTATAAATTTTCTAACTTTTCTCATTTTTTTATGAAAAAACAAAATTATTTTTCAGATTCTGAAATCCTTATGTTCCAGACAAAAATATCCAAAGATTGATTAAGAAAACTTAGTATAAAAGTTACCAAAGGGTATTAGAAATCTATGCTAAACTGATTAAGCACCAAAGGATTAAGAGACATTGGAGGGGGAAAAAAATGATAATAATGAGAGATTGATGCCACAAACTGCCAATACATATTAGGATGTTTTGTTTGCTTTCGCTAGCATTTCTCTTCAACTCTCCGTTCTCTGTCTCTCATTACTACAGAATTTGTTGAAAGAGAATGACTCAAGGAGGAGATTTGTTCACAAATATATCAAGTCTAAAGTACACGTGCATTGAGTATTCCTTGGAACTAAAAGGTTTCCCACTTCTATACTGAATATAATTCATGTGTATATATTTGGTTAATGAGAGAGATGGTAAATGGGAGATAAGAGAATTTTTATTAATCACAATTGTTTCAACACATCCAATGTCGAACAGTTGTTAAATATTCCACCTGTGAGGGATCGACATTGGATGGGTCGAAACAATTGTAGTGATTACTAAAAATTCTCTTATCTCCCATTTACCATCTCTCTCATTAACCAAATATATATATACACTGACAGTATAGATATATGTGTTGGTGTGTGTGTATCTATGTATATATATATATGTGTGTGTGTGTGTGTGTGCCAAGTACCCACAACACTCATGGAGTGGTTGGCGTTAGGAAGGGCATCCAGCTGTAGAAACACTGCCAGATCAGACTGGAGCCTGGTGCAGCCTCCTGGCTTCCCAGAAACCGATCGAACCATCCAACCCGTGCTAACACGGAAAACGGACGTTAAACGATGATGATGATGATATATATATATATATAATATATATATATATATGGCAGAAACGTTAGCACGCCGCGTGAAATGCGTAGCCGTATTTCGTCTGCCGTTACGTTCTGGGCTCAAATTCCGCCGAGGTCAACTTTGCCTTTCATCCTTTCGGGGTCGATAAATTAAGTCCCAGTTATGCACTGGGGTCGATGCAATCGACTTAACCCGTTTGTCTGTCCTTGTTTGTCCTCTCTGTGTTTAGCCCCTTGTGGGTAGTAAAGAAATAGATATATATATATCTGAGGGCGAATGACCTACTGGCTAGGGTGTTGGACCCACAATGGTGAGAACATGATTTCAATTCCTAGACTGGGTTGTGCATTGTGTTCTTGAGCAAAACACTTCATCTCTTGTTGCTCTGTGATCACTTTGACACCTGACACGTGGCACACAGTGCACCTGTTCAGATAACGTCTATTTGATGAAAAGAGTGAGCTGATGTGCAGCACAAGCATTTGCTCACTAGAAACAATTCATTTGTGCAGGTCGTTTGGCAAAGGCCCAATGTTCATCCATCGTCTTTATTTTAATTTTATTCTTTTTCTTGTTTCAGTCATTTGACTGCAGCCATGATGGAGCACTACCTTTAGTCGAGCAAATCAACACCAGGACTTATTCTATCGGTGTCTTTTGCTGAGCCACTAAGTGACGTAAACGCTTCAGCATTGGTTGTCGAGTGATGTTGGGGGGACAAACACAGACACACAAACATGCATACACACACATATATATATATGTGTGTGTGTGTGTGTGTGTGTGTGTGTGTGTGTGTGAGTATGGAGGCACAATGGCCCAGTGGTTAGGGCAGTAGACTCGCAGTCAGAGGATCGCGGTTTCGATTCCCAGACTGGGCATTGTGTGTGTTTTTTGAGCGAAAACATGTAAAAGTTCCACAAGGTTCTGGCAAGGGGTGGTGGCGACCCCTGTTGTACTCTTTCGCCCCAATTATGCCAACGTTGCAAAAGTGAAATGCGTGGTGTTATATACTCAATATATTTCCTTGCTATGAAAATTATGAAGAACATCATTGCCAAATGCAGTTGGAGATGAATAACGAGAACACAGATGCTCAAGGTTATGCCTTGCCCAAATTGAAGTGGATAGACACACTCATGCAGTCTAGCATTATCTTCATTTCTTCTGTTAGCATTGGTAAAATAGTGTTGGAATGTGTGCAAGTATCTACTCCACTACATTTGGGGAAGTAAAGACCTTGAAGCTACTGCATGTATTATTGGTGATGTTGTTGACAATTTGCATAGCATGAAAACTTATAAAGCATTTGATACCCCTCATCGCAGATATTACTATCACTGATGAGGAGGTTAACAAAATATCATAATGTTTCAACTGTTATGTAATCCTCATTATTATTTGTTGTCAAACCGTCCAACCCATGCCAGTGTGGAAAGCAGACATTAAATGATGGTGAGATGATACATACACACACACACACATATATACACACACACACATATATACACATACATATATAGATATGTACACAGAGATATACACACACACATATATATATATACTACATATATTTATATAATTATAATAAAGGGTTTTTTGCAACAAGTTGCTTAACCAACATAACGAAAATATTAGAAATAGCAGTCAAAGGGCTACTATTACTATTACTACAAAAATAAGTTTCCATAAACAACAGCATTTATAACTCATATATGGTATATATATATATATATATATAATAAAATAGGGTAATAATAAATTATTGTTACCAGTGGCCTAGCACAAAAACGAATTAGTCATTAGACTATATATTATTCACATAGAAATACAATAAGAGGCTTCTAAATAGGAATTTATCTTTATTTGGTGGTTTTGAGTTTTCTACTGCTCTTTCTAGCACAAGGCTTTCCTATTTGGAAGCCTCTTATTGTATTTCTCTCTCTCTCTCTCTCTCTCTCTCTCTCTCTCTCTCTATATATATATATATATATATATATATATATATATATATACATATATATATATGTATGTATATATACATATATACATATATATATATATATATACATATATACATATATATATATATATATACATATATATATATATAATATATATATATATATATATATATATATATATATATATATATATACATAGAAAAGAACAAAAGATTTACTGGTGGTGGGACAATATAAATTTAGTAGAGTAAAAATTGATAATATTGTTTTGGCTGCTATTTCAAGATTCACCTTTAATGGCTTATCAATCAGTGAACTTTTGAGTAATAATCTCACCATTCATCAGACAATTTTTTCACAAAAAGGGCTGTTTACATATGAATCTAATAGAGTTATGCATCAAAGAGTAAGGTTATTTATTTTGTGGTTGAGTGAGAAGGAGAAGGGGGTGAGAGAATTACAAACAAAGGCATAAAGAAGGAGAAGAAGGTAAAAGCTAAATGGGATAGGGAGCAGAGCGAAAAAAGAAAGAATGGAAAGAAGGAACAATAGATTGATAGAGTACAATGGGATGGATTACAAAGACATTTCTAGTCAGTAGGGAGAGAGAGGGAGAGAGAGAGAGAGAGAAAGAAAGAAAAAGGGAAGGAAGAAAGAAAGAAAGAAAGGAAGGAAGAAAGAAAGAAAGAAAGGAAGGAAGGAAGGAAGGAAGGAAGGAAGGAAGGAAGGAAGAAAGAAAGAAAAAAAGAAAGAAAGAAAGAAAGAAAAAAGACAGACAGAAAGAAAGAAAGAAAGAAAGAGAAAGAGAGAGAGAGAGAGAGAGAGAAAGAAAAGGTTAAATGGCAAAAGCCTGAAAAATAATTAATGGATATTCAGATAATGTGACTATCAGAAGACAGAACTAGCGTTGTAATGCTGTGTTGTAAAGAACTTAGCATAAATATAACTAGAGATATAGATACGCACACACACCCACACCCACACACACACACACACACACACACACAAATATATACACAATTCCAAGAGAGGATGCACTTCATATCAATATTACTTTCTTCCATCTGTTTTTACATTCTCAGTTCGAATTCCACTGAGGCCAACTTTGCCTTGCATCCTATTGGGGTTGATAAAATAAGTACCAGATGGACTCTGGGGTCGACATAACTGACTACCCACTCTCCTGAAATTGCTGGCCTTGTACCACAATTTGAAACCAAAAGTACTGTCTTCTGCAAGTCTTCAGGAAACATACCAATGCATAGCCTTTTATTGGTATGCTGAGTGTTTCACTTCTTTGAGCTATGTTAGTCTGGTTGTTTTGGATTTGTATGAAAGATCATTCAGAAGAGAGTGCTTCCTGAGGAGGTGGCTGCCGACATGTGAGATATTGTTCTCTTCATTTCCCAGCACTAAGTTCATGCATTTATTTTGGCTGCTATTTTCTAGCAAGTGTTGTCTGAGAGAGAGTATTTGACATCTGAAGGCTGTCTGCCTCGATCTCATGCCCCTGCCTCCTTCTTCTCTTAATTTCACCAGAGTATAAATACCTGTAACGGTGATACTTATAAAAAATTTTTTTTAAATTAATTCAGTTCAATTAAAAAGCATAGGTAAGCAATACTTTGTAAGCTGCACTATAATTTACAAAAAAATTTATCTGCCTGCAGGCTATGCATTACCCCTCTGAAGCATATTTTTTAATTGCTATTGTTGTTGTTAGCACGCCGGGCAAAATGCGTAGCCATATTTCGTCTGCCGTTACGTTCTGAGTTCAAATTCCGTCAAGGTTGAGCTTGCCTTTCATCCTTTCGGGGTCAATAAATAAAGTACCAGTCTCGCCATGGGGTCGATGTAATCGACTTAATCCCTTTGTCAGTCCTTGTTTGTCCCCTCTATGTTTGGCCCCTTGTGGGCAATAAAGAAATAAATTATTATTATTATTATTTTTGTTGTTGTTGTTGTTGTTGTTGTTGTTATTATTATCATTATTATTATTATTATTATTATCATCATCATTAGCACTATCATCATCATGTTATGATAAAAGTTACAAACAACCACTATAAAAAGCTTGATTTATCTTACTAAAATTATACAATTTTATCTGTGCAGCATTAGTATTTAGTAGTTCATTAGCAAATCGTTTCATATTCATTTTACTCTTGAAATTCTATTGATTGTTGTTGCAAGCAACAACAAAGTATTTTTACAGTTACTTGCAATAAAACACTGATTAAAGAAACTTCATATTCCTTTTTAATATAGTTGTCTCCATTAGTAACAGCTTGTCGTTTCTGTCGTGGCTGTTACAACTTCCTCTTCAACAAACAATTTTCAGACATTTTTTCAGAACTGAATATCAAGAATTTCATTTCTAATAATTTTTTGTCTTTGTTAATAACAATTTCTGAGCTGGTTTCAGAAAATTCACCCTATTTAAACAAGTATAAATAATCTTCACTGAGCCTTACTTCCATAGTATTGCTAATATATGCACTAAATTAAAGATGGAATCTATTTTGCAATCACATTTGCATAAGGTTTACTTTGAATGTCATCAAGTTAAAATAAAATTCCTGTATAAATTTCTCTTTGATATTCCAACTTGAAAGCTCAAAATACTCTGGTTATACGGTTGAATTAATGATTTAGCATTTGAAGGCAAGAAAATTACTTTGATGTCCTTAATGACAAATTATTTCTGTATGCCATTTAATTGTCAAAACAATTTTCCACTTTGATTCCAATCACACTTATGTAACCAGTTCTTAAAATAACTGGAGTCAGCCACACATTTGCATTGGAAGGGTAATGAATAGAAAAACTTCTGATACCCTTAAAATGGTGAAGATCTTTGCTTTTTCAGACATCTCCACACATTTGAAGATTTTCATTTTTACACAAATAAGTGTCTCCAGAAATCACTTGAAAATGGAACCCTGCCTCATTTTTATAAATATTTCTAGAAGAATATTTAGTAATAATTTTAGAACATTCTAACTTAATTCAAACTTAAGCTAATAAAAAAATAATCAGTTCCTTTCCTCGCCATAAAGACACTTGTACAATATTGTCATATCTTTTCCACCTGCAGACAACCATCAGTTAGTGAGAAATTTTCTTTGTCCACTTTAAAAGCTTTTTCATTTTTTTTTATGCATAAATGGTCAATAATTGAAGTATTCTTTGCCTGAACATTGGCAGATTAAATTTCAAGACTTAACTCGATTTGACTATTTTCACCAGATTGCATTCTTTTACAAAGTAAAATGTAAGTGCTCACCTGTAGCCACTTTTAGTAAAGGGAAAACAATATAATCACTATTGAGTTCTTTGGGCTCACAGATTCCATGAGAGAAACAGAACTATGAAAGACAGTCCCCTATAAGTTGAATCCAAATTTTAAAGATGATTGGTTAATTAGAGTAATATGATATCACAAAATAAGTAATAAGTGAATATGGTTTACTTGGTAATTTTTTATAACAATATTTAGAGTTTTGATTTAATCATATTGACTATGTTAACATGCTAGTACCTTCATTCTTGATGTAGACACACAGATCCACCTCCATCACATCCAATTGCATCTAAATTATGAAGAAATGTCGTCTCATTTCAACAAATATAAAATCGTCATTGGCTTCAACCATGGCCTCCAGACGACTTCAGAATCTCTTGCAACACTTCTGGATGGTCTCCTTGTTTAACTTGGTGAATGCTGCTATGATCCTTGCCTTCAGTTCATCTTTGGTGTTAGAAGGAGTTTTTTTAGTCTCTTGCTCAACTGTGCTCCACACATAATAATCAATGGGGTTGCAGTCTGGGGAGTTAGGTGGCCAGATGTTAGGGATGGTGTAGTCGCAGAAACTGCCTGACAGTCATGACTGCATTCTCCTGATTGTGTGGCATGGTGCAGGGTCCTGTTGCCAGACATAGGGTCTTCCAGCAGCCACCCTCTTGACCCAGGGCAGCACTACCTCCTCCAGACACTTGATGTAGGCTTCCACGTTGAGTGTGAGGCCATGTGGAAAGATGAATGGAGGCATATCACCATCACTAGTGATCACTCCAAACATAATGATGTTGACTAGCTGTTTGATTTTTATCACTCTTGGTACATCTCCTCAGATTGACACCCAAACACTCTGAAATGTTTGTATTGGAGCTTCAGATGCAAATGCCAATCAATGCAGAATGTCATTTCTAAATTTCTGCCAGAGTGAATTGCATCATGGTACTGTGTTTCTCACAGACGGTACCTAACTGACCCTACAATACTGTGTAGTCAACAAATTCAAAAACAAACAATGCACGTATGCAAAATTAAAAATATAAAATAGCCACAATTTACCCATCGCACCATGTATACATATATATATATATATATATATATATAAATGAAAGAATGGAGTCGAACGAAGATGTTAACAAAATTCCTTTGCTCTCGACACATGTTTCGAAGACACCATATTTTCATTCCGAAGGAATAAAGGGTGCATTATGCAATCTTCTCATCAGGAAAGAACCCGGAGTTTCTACCCTTGACAGGTCGCTTCAACCGTGTTTTCTGACGTGAATTTGCTACCCAGGTTTCGGTTAAACGAATTTTCCATGCTGACGATAAACATAGGATAATTCATTCACCTACTTAAATATATATATATATATATATATATATAATATATATATATATATATAAATGAAAGAATGGAGTCGAACGAAGATGTTAACAAAATTCCTTTGCTCTCGACACATGTTTCGAAGACACCATATTTTCATTCCGAAGGAATAAAGGGTGCATTATGCAATCTTCTCATCAGGAAAGAACCCGGAGTTTCTACCCTTGACAGGTCGCTTCAACCGTGTTTTCTGACGTGAATTTGCTACCCAGGTTTCGGTTAAACGAATTTTCCATGCTGACGATAAACATAGGATAATTCATTCACCTACTTAAATATATATATATATATATATATATATATATATATATGCATGTATATTTGTCCTGGGTATGTCATTAAATTGCATCTGGTAGTGAGGCTTCAGTTTGGGAGTTCTGGAGATGTGGGGAGCATGGAGTCACCCCTTCATTATCATTACTCCCAGATCTGTTATGACTCAGAACAGTATTCCCTGTCAGGGTCCCATCTTTGGGATAAATAGATTTTTGTAATTGTAGATGTAGCTCCTTAGCTGCAGTGAAAGTAATCAATCTGGGAAAAGGAAATCTCCAAAATAATGTTCTAAACATATTCTAAACCAGCCCAAAAGAGTATAGTTGATAGAACTAACATGAGGTACATCCACTAGCATAGATTCATAACATAACATAGAATAGACCATGGAGGCAACTATAATGCTTGTTCTCTTGCGGGAGGAGATAGTGGGAAATGATAATGACATATGCATGTGTGCACACACATGAATTTCTTTCAAATTCTGCCTACCAAATCCGTTCCCAAGGTTTAGTAGAAGACACATGTCTAAGATGCTGCACAGTGAAATTGAACCAAGAACTAGGTGGCAGGAAAGCAAACTTCTTTCCACACAGCCACTCTATAACATGAAGTGTTTGTAATATAATTCTAGCTCCTTACATTCTAAGTTCAAATCTAGCAGAGGGAAAATTTTCCTCTCATCCTTTCAGTGTAGATAGATGAAGTACCAGTGCAGGGCAGAATTGTTAGAGTATTTGATGGGTTGCTTTTTAATATTTATTCAGGGTCTTTGTATTCTGAGTTCAAATACTGCTATGGCCTCTGTTGCAAGCATTCAGACCAGTCTCCAGTGTGAAGACACCTTCCACTTTCTAGCCAATCCCAAAGCCTTAAAAGGAGCAGTGAACACTACTTTCTTTCACACTAAGCTATATATTAAAAAAACGAGATCACTTCATCACAGTGTGCACTGTTAAGGATCAGACATTAGCAATTCTGATGAACTCTTAAAACTTGGTTGTTCTCTTTCTGTGGTAGATTAATGACTTAATTACTATCTAATGATGCTCATTCATAGGATTTTTCGGTTTGAACGGAGGTTTTTTCTAGCAGTATCATATGAAATTGTCACCCATAATTATGACCCTAGTATCGATCTATTGCATTTCAATCTGTTTTAGGGTTAGGTTTAGTTAGGGTTAGGGTTAGGGGGAAGGGTATCTTTTTTTCTTCAGAAATATAAATAAACCCAATCTGTTTCTTAAATGAGGGACATATTCATACGGCACAGAATGTTTTCACCTCAATAGACGGTCATTGATTGGTTGAAATTGCAGAAATTGAAGAGAAAAAACAACAAATATCTTACAAACTATAGAATTTTCTCAATAAAGCCAAGAGAAAAAGATGTTTTATAAACACATTCTACCAGTATACAAAGTTTCAAATTTTTTAGTTACCTAGAAATTATGTTAAAAACTGCCGTTCAAACCGAAAAGATCCCATTCATATAAAGAAGAAATCAACCTTTATCTGTTCTTCACCCTGACATCATTCACATGCAACATAAACATTTCAAATTATATAACCTGCATCACTTTTGTGAACTGAAACCACAAAAATATCTTCCAATTGGGTCAGAACTATGATACGATTACTACGCATAGCCAGGAAATCTTCTTATATTGTCTGTATCAAGACAAACGTCATCTGACCGATTAGCAGAGATTCCCCCCTCCCACTCAACACTACAACTTCTGGCACATAGGTATACTGTTACCTCTTTTCGTTTATTTTCTCATTTCACCATTGAATTTGCAAATCTAAATTGGTATGCTGCATTGTGCCTCCACCTAAAAATCCCACCTGTTTCTCTACCCACATTGCTTTTAACCAACCCTTCCATTCTAGAATATCATTCTCTGGAATTTCTTTCCTTCCCATATTTTCCCTTCATAAGTGGACTGAGAGATGTTGAAGCTGAATATAAGCCACACCAATCATAACAGTCTCAACGAATCTATGAAGGTCATTTGGCACAGCTTGTGATCCTGATTAAACAGTAAAAACATCATATCCCCTATCTTTCTGGATTTAAAGCAAGCTGCGATTGATTTTCCAGTTCATCTTCTTTAGCTGATTAAATAAGTACCATCCAAGTTTTGGTAATCAATTTAATTGACTCTGCACACTCCGTTAAATTGAGGTGGCTTTGTACTTATGTCATTAATTTAATTAGCAGAGCTCAATCACACCAAAGTTAACTTTATCCTTTACCCTTCTGATTCCAATAAATAAGTTCCATGCATTAGAGTAGATTTAATTGCATATATGTCCTCTATATACATAATTTGTACTCGTGTTCCTTTGAAAAACTGATATTAATAAACGATGAAATCAATAGTGCACTTTTTGCAGTGAAATATAATTCTTTTGAAGTTATGGCTGTACGAATAGTAAACAGCATTAATGGAGTCCATTCTGTTGCAAAATAGATATTATTTTACTGTGATAAATATGTGATATAGATGGTATATAATTTGATAGCGTAATTATTGAGAGAGAAAAAAGGAATTTAAAAGTAAGAAGTGTACATGCTGCATGAAGAGTGTTAGTTTTCACAGATTGATAAAAATGTAATATCTGTAGCTTAGAGAACATTTCAGATTTGTAAGAAATAAAAGAGATAATAAAGAAATGAACTGTACATTGATTCAACAATAAATGGAAAGTTTAATGAAAAAAAGATTGAGCTAAAAATATATAATAAACTAAACAAAAATAGAAAATAGCATGGATTCAGTTTATTCTGAAATATCTACATATAGGATCTCCACAACTTATCTATTATTTGTGGGTCTTGCTATATATTTCATTTTTTTGAAAATATGTTTTGTGTATACCAGGTTGAGACAAAAGTTTTGGGGATTTTCACTTATGATTTTTGGCAACTTGTATCTCTATGTTATATCATTAATTTGATACAACTAGTGCAATTGTTACTGAACTGTTTATTCTTTATTTTCATATATAACATTAACTGTTTATTTTTTACTTTGCAGCTTTGATAATGAGTAGTAAAGAGGATAAGGTTGAAAACAAGAGCAGGAATTTTTTTGCTTCAAAACCAGCCAAATTATATAAGCATGGAATTGAGTTTCTGGGAAAATGATGTTAAAGGACAATTAAATATGATGAGATATATTATATTATGATGAATAAACGCTTTCTATGTGCAAAAACTTGAAATACATAAAATATTTTTCTCTACCTGGTATGTGTGCATGTGTGTGTGTGTGTGTGTGTGTGTGTGTGTGTGTGTGTGTGTGTGTGTGTGCGTGTGTGCATGTGTGTGTAAGCATGTATGTAAATATATATATATATATATATATAGCTGCAACACCACTAACTTCAAAGCAATTATATTTCCCTGTGAAAATGCATATTATTGGTTTCAGTCTCCTACAATGAGATGAAGGTACAAATTATAATCATTGCAGCAAGGTTATGAACAGTTTTTAATAAACTATCAAACATTGCAAACACATCTACAACCAAATAAGGGAGACATACAAAAGGAGGTCTGTGTGGTACATTCTATTACACTATAATTATAAGCACACCAATACGCAAAGCCTCTCTCAGTCTTGTAAGATGCCACTTTTTCCTGGTTATAAGTAGGGGAATATTTTTATCTCAAACTCATTTAAAATAGCTGCTCAAGACTTATACACTTCACCAGCTTCCTTGCATCTAAGACTACATTAAAAAATTTTCCAAATACTTTTGTTTCTCATAATTATTTTCAACATCTATTTCTATATTTAGAGTGTTCATTCTAAAAAATGTTCTCAGTTTTGTTTTTCTATCATCAACTGTTATAGATCTGCTCTTATAATTCTAAATTTTATTTTTCTGGATAGTTACTTACACTGCGATGGATAACCTTTTCATCTACATTTCTAAAATCATATTTTCATGCTACAGTTTTATTTATTTATTTTTAAAAAAATTTTTGAAATGTAAATATGGGAAGTAGCGGATGCAGTTTTGCTTAACATAGTCTGAAATTTTTGTGAATATTATATTGAAACCAAACAGATATCACATAAAGTTGTAAAAGTTGTGAACTTCTGGATAGCATACAGACAATAGTTTGGAAATGGCTACTTATGATCAAGACAAGCTTTAGGCCTCACATGTAAAATGTGGAAGCTGTTGATCTAATCTAGGAGAGTGATTATGGATTACCAGGGTTATGTCCTTTGCTATTCCTAAAAGATAGAAAGAACAGAAAGATCACCACTGTGGCCATGGCTGTTTCTGAATGTTTCATGTTTTAACGTACATGAAGGTTAAAGGAAATGAATCTCTTCAGTTTCTCAGCTAAAAGAATAGAATTCAGTAAGGGTAGATTGCAGGACTACGGAGTCCCAGAAAAGGCATGCAAAAATTTACAATTTACATTGATGTTAGTAGAAACCTGAAGGGTGTGTCTGCTGCAGTTGGACTGAAACCTGACCCCATGGGAGGGTGACTGTTCACAGGCAGCTCAACTTTTTCTGACTTCAACATTGAATTCATTCTATTTTCAACAAATATATAATCCTGATATATAAAACATTTGTGTTTCATTTTTATGAGACAGCAGAATTATTAGTGATCATTAATTGGAACATTAAATAATTCTGATGGTAGAAATTACCACCAAGAAAATTAAATGCTGGTATATGGTCTTCTATAGAGCCTAGAAATATTTTGTTACCTCCATTTCATATAAAATTGGGTTTCATAAAGTAGTTTGTAAAAACCTTAGGTTTTGAAGGTGGGGCTTTTCAAGAAATCTGCCTTATATTTCCAAATTTCTTTGGTTGAAAAGAACCAAAAACAAGGGTGATCTACTTGATGGCCCTTAAGTAAGTGCAATGTTGATATCAGATAAAAATCATTTGAAAGAAAGATGACTGAAGTTGAAAGGGAAGCATTGTATGCATTTTGTAATATAGGTTATGGATTTCTAGAAAATCCCTAAGATACTGACTACAGAAATCCTATGGAAAAGGTTATTAATAATTGCAAACTATATGAATATGGACAGTTATAAATCTTTAGAAGTGCATTTCTTGTATTTGTATTTTTATTTTGCTGCTAAAACTTAAGGAGCACAGTGAAACATTTCACCAAGATATTGCAACAATGGAAAGTAGGAGCCAAGGCTAGTGGAATGTTGGCATTGTGTTAATTTCAAAAAATGAAGACATTCAGAATAGTTTAGTCATCAAAATACTTAATTTTCATTTTTAAACTGTTCAATACTTTGAGTTCAGCATTTATTTTCTTTGTTAAATACCTGTATCTTTAAACTATGTGCAAAATAAAAATAAAATTTGTGTTAATGGTTTTATTTGTTAAATACAATTATTTAGAAACTTTTTGAGCATATTTAACATAAAATTACAGGTTTGTCAACTAATTTACCTGTTAAATACATTCATTTCAAAACATTTGTGTAAATTAAACATAAAGCTGATTTCTTTTCTTTTACCTTGCTATGATATTGCTTTTGAATATGAAAATACTGTATAATGATTGATTCCTGATTATATTTTTGCTACCACATGCATAAGCTATTAGTATTGACAGAGATGATACCTATATTCTGTATTTTACCTCCACTTATATCGTGGGTGCCTTCTTTTTATAGACATTTGTGATTAAGGAGTTTAAAGCATAGTCATAGTTTCCTTTCTAAAGCATATTTATCGAAAACGAATTCAACATTATGGTTACATTATACAAAGACTAAATATTAAACTAAAATTGTTTCCAAAAATATCACTGGTAGATAGAAATTAATAAACAAATAAATTGTGATAAACAAAACGTGTTACTTAGTTTAATTAGAAAATAAAGAATAATTTGAACCACCAAAATCCAGTCAACATCAGAACTTGGAAATGCAATTGCTACAATAAATAAGTATGTCCAGTCAAGAGCATGTGCTCTTAAAAATCTATACATACGTAATCGCTATCACTTTTTACCTAATCCAAACAGTATAAAGTCAAAAGGGCAGCCTCTAAAGTTTTCTCAATCTGCTAGAAGCAGCAACCAATTTTCCTCCATATCACATCCTACAATCTTAAAAAAGGATTCCCTACAGACAAGAAAAACAGAGTTGATAAGGCAGACCTGCTTTTGATTATAAATCTTCTTGTCTTTCACTGACCTGGAGCTAGAAAAAATAATCAAAGCAAAATTAACAGTATAGGAATGACTGCTAAATGATTTCCAAACCTACTCTATCAGCATAATCACACGTTTAGATGACTTAAAGGAAGACAGGGACACAGTCTAGCAAAGCATCTGATGTTTGAAAAATAATAATATAATCCATAGTGTTGAATGGAGACTCTTGTGTGTAGGGTCCTATCTTAAAAAGTAATAAATACCATCTGGTACCCTAGAAAGACTCTCAGATTTGAAGCTTGGAATCAAAATATTGAGCAAACACAAAATTAATTTCTCTGTTTTCACATGTAAGCTTACTCCCTTAAATACTAAAAAAGGACACCTAAACTAGTTTCTGAGCTGAACATCAAAGAAATACATTAGATCCTAATAGAACACATTTTCTTTATGATTTCCTTTCTTCTCTTCTTTCTTAAAATAATATATTTAGTATAATTACAATAAGAGATCCGTCCCTTGCACAGTAATTTTCGTCCAGATAATTGACCATACAGGGATTCAATACATCATGCAATTTTTGCCTTCTACAAATGCTCATTATCAGGAACCCATAATACAAAGAATCTTTTTTGTATCATACTTTTTAATAATTTCACACATAAATTACTACATATACACATATGTCCAAAAAAAAAAAAAAAAAACCCAAAGAAATGTACATACATCTCAGTAGGTACACACACACAGGTATCCTTGTACGGATTCCAGTAAGTACAGGTAAGCTCACATATGTTCCAGTAAGTAAAGGCTGATATTCAGAATAAATATGGAAGGCACAGGAGTGGCTGTGTGGTAAGTAGCTGGTTTACCAACCACATGGTTCCGGGTTCAGTCCCACTGCATGGCACCTTGGGCAAGTGTCTTCTACTATAGCCCCGGGCCGACCAAAGCCTTGTGAGTGGATTTGGTAGACGGAAACTGAAAGAAGCCCGTCGTATATATGTACGTATGTGTATATGTTTGTGTGTCTGTGTTTGTCCCCCTAGCATTGCTTGACAACCGATGCTGGTGTGTTTATGTCCCCGCTACTTAGCGGTTCGGCAAAAGAGACTGATAGAATAAATACTGGGCTTACAAAGAATAAGTCCCGGGGTCGAGTTGCTCGACTAAAGGCAGTGCTCCAGCATGGCCACAGTCAAATGACTGAAACAAGTAAAAGAGTAAAAGAGTTATAACCACTCTCTCAGAATTAACAGACACAGAAAACAGTTAAGATAGTGCAAAAAAAAAAAAAATCCTCAAAATTAAAACAAGACTAAATATTGAGTGATATCATCCCCAGCCCGTCTCTGTCAATATTCCCACCAACACTGCTATATAGACATCATGAAATAAGTTACTAAAACGTAAACAACATTAAAAGAAACTCTAAAATGATAATTTTCCTGAAGATAAATTTATTGATTAATTTTTAATAATGATTTCTATCAAATTTAGTCTAGGCTTAAAATTCAGAATATTACTTTGCTCCAAGGTTTATGAGATAATCCTACTAACCCACCCTTTTCTATTCCTCCCTACTAACTATTCCAGACAACTCTTCATCACTTCTTTCTCTTCACAATAACAAATAAAGCAGGAAATGTTCTTTTCTACTCTAGGCACAAGGCCTGAAATTTTTTTGGGGGGTGGGGGGTGCCAATCGATTAGATCGACCCCAGTACACAACTGGTACTTAATTTATCAACCCGGAAAGGATGAAAAGCAAAGTCTATTTGAACTCAGAACACAAAGACAAAATACTGCAAAGTATTTCACCTGGCATGCTAACATTTCTGCCAGCTTGCTGCCTTATAAAGCGGGAAATATTGCCTTTGTTTAAATAATAGAATAATGTAAAAGCTACAAATATTTATTCAAATATATCACCTTACATTATATATACACACACAAGCACACACATACACATACATGCATCTATATCAGGAAAGAGATGACGAAAGAATAAATGATTATCTTATGAACTTCATTAACTTACAGCTATTTCCCCTATAAGATGCAGTAGACTCATATTTACTCCCTGAGTCTATCTATCTATTCGCTCAGTCGAAGTCGACTCTCGGTCACTCGTTGGATCAGCGTCCTCCAGTCAGTTCTATCCTGGGCCGCTTCTTTCAAATTGGCTATGTCCATTCCAGTATCACTCTTGATGGTGTCAAGCCAGCGGGTTCTTGGTCGGCCTCTTCCTCTCTTGCCACTGACCATTCCGAGCATGATGTCCTTCTCCAGGGATTTTCTCCGCATAATATGACCAAAATATGCCAATCTATGCTTGGTGATCCTAGCTTCTAGCGACATTTTTGACCTGATCTGCTTAAGAACTTCTTCATTGGTGAGCCTCTGTGTATATGTATATGTGGGTTTATATGAGTAAATGTCTGTGTGTGTATGTGTATGTATGTCTTTGCACATGTATGTACATACATTCCCTTAAGTCCAATGTTATATACATACTAACTGTACCATCAAGCCTCGTGCACTTGTTCTTCCTTTGCACTGTCCTGTACTCTTTGAGGACTCATATCTATTTCACTTTCTCTTCAAAGATGAAACTAGTAACTTCTGTTGTCTTTTACGTTAGAATTTCCTTGATACTTCAACAATGGAACTGCTAATGGATATTATAATTCAAAAAATTTTTGGTTAAGCCTAGTACTTATTCTATCAGGGTTTTTTTTTGTCTAACCGCTAAGTTACAGGAATGTAAACACACCAAAACCCAGTTGTCAAGTGGTGATGGGGGCACAAACACTGACACAAATGCTCACACACACACACATAATGAAGCACTTCTGTTCATCAATAAAAAAACGCATCTGAAACAGCTGTAGTGAACCACAATCTATCATCATCCTCATCATCATCATTTCGCATCCGCTTTCCATGCTAGCATGGGTTGGACGGTTCAACTGGGGTCTGTGAAGCCAGAAGGCTGCATCAGGCCCAGTCTGATCTGGCAGTGTTTCTACGGCTGGATGCTCTTCCTAACGCCAACCACTCCGTGAGAGTGTGGGTGCTTTTTACGTGCCACCCGCACAGGTGCCAGACGGAGCTGGCAAACAGCCACGAACGGATGGTGCTTTTTTACATGCCACCGGCACGGCGGCCAGGTGAGGCTTATCTGTTTGTTATTGTTTATAGCAATACTGGTGCTGATTAGTGCCCCTGCTCACTTTAGTAACATATATTTTTGCCTTTATGCTGTAAAATTACGAAATACACACCCATATTATTTATAATTTTCACTATTACTATTTTTGAAATTAGTGTTTAATCTCAACAAAAATCTTATAAGCTGACAAAGCAAGATGAATTTAACCCTAGGCACAGTGAGAGCTACTGATGTGCATTAAGGTGCATTAAGTATCAGAACATGAAATCCTTGATGATCTGGCTGTATCTTCGACCATAGGGAGCTTGCCTCCCTTGGCAGTTCATTAAGATACTGCTCTTTTTAACTCTTGAGTTGCTTCGATTCTTGTTTTTAGCAATACTGGTGCTGATTACTGCCCTTGTTCACTTAAGTGACGTATATATTTTTGCCTTTAGGTTGTAAAATTGCAAATTAACCACCCATATTTTTATATATATATATATATATTTATATAAAGATAGTGATGGTTGGTTCATAGGGTTACCCAGGGTTTAACATCTATAAAGTGCTTGGCTTTACATACATCACGTCAGATCCTAATGGCCAGTGGCCTATAATTTCTCTTTAAAGTGGAGGGAGAGAAGGTCTCATGGCTAGTTACTGAACATAAAAGGAAGAAAAGTCAAGCACAAGGAATTGTCTCTCTTAGACTGCTATCAGCCCCTGCTCACACCTCAAGTGATTCCTACTGAAATCCTGGAACCTGCAAACTGACTGGGTGGATTCCTAATAGTAGTCGAAGGGAGACAATTCCTTGCACTTGACCCTTCTGTGTGTGTTCAATAGCTAACCACAAGGCCTTGGTCTGATGAGACATATGTAACACCAAGCACTTTAAGGACTCGAAACCCTGAGTAACCCTATGAACTGGCCATAACTAACATTCTCTAAATACTCTGCTGCCCTATGATTTAGAAAGTGCTTCTGTTTTGGATTTATGATTTACTGACAATATATATATATATATATATATATATATATATATATTTATAAATATGAAATGATTTATATACTCCCCGTCCCTATATAAAATACTAAAATTTATTAGAATCCTTTGGAAAAAACTATCTAAAAGATATTTGTTTAAAATCACAAGTAGGATTATGGCTGTTAAATGGTTAAGTGTCATTAGAAGTCCCTATTCTCCCTACCCCACTAGCTTCAGCCTACTAACTATAGCTAAAATGCATTCAAATGTACCAAAGTTAAATTCCTCATAAAAGGGTTGGATTTATGGCTTTGCCATTTAAACTGCCCCTTCCTCTATCTATAAATAGAAAAATTCTTGATTGTCTCCACTGAACTTAAAAGAAAACCCCCTTCCCATTGGTAAATCTGAATAACTAAGTGAACTCAGTGATATAAAATCTGCCCATGAGGAAAGATCTTCTACTACCATGTTCTTACTGATGAAATTCACCTCTCTGTCTATATATCTACACTCTTTGTAATGGTGGCAAATAGAATAAGTATAAAAATGAACATTCTCAAATTAAATTTTTAAAAATTCTATATGTGGCTGAAAAGTGCTCTACATTTTAAAACTGATGTAATACTTACATTGTTTAAATTAAATGAAGTAGCATGAAACAATTGTACTACACTACCTTTGGATATCCCTGTTGCTTATTTTGATATATATATACATATATATATATATATATATATATATATATATATTACATAATCATATACATTATGTATATTAGATATATGTGTATGTAAAATATATCAAATATATACTCCAAAAGTAAATATACACAAACATAAAAATGTTTCTTTAATGCTTTGAAAATGAAAGATAACAGGAACATTTTACCAACTAACATAACAAAGTTGAACGATCAAAATATTTTATATATCATCCATTAGATCTACAACTACAGGAGACAATATATTGGCTGATACAGAACTGTTTTTGAAACAAAAGAGCATGGTTCATATATAAAGGATGGTGACTCTTGTTGAATATGGAGGCCGAGTGAGTGATGTGTCAAAGTCATGAGGTCATCTGTTGGATTTGCACACAAAAGAAGTGGAGGCGCAATGGCCCAGTGGTTAGGGCAGCGGACTCGCAGTCATAGGATCGCGGTTTTGATTCCCAGACCGGGCGTTGTGAGTGTTTATTGAATGAAAACACCTAAAGCTCCACGAGGCTCCAGCGGGGGATGGTGGTGATCCCTGCTGTACTCTCTCACCACAACTTTCTCTCACTCTTACTTCCTGTTTCTGTTGTACCTGTATTTCAAAGGGCCGGCCTTGTCACTCTCTGTGTCACGCTGAATATCCCCGAGAACTACGTTAAGGGTACACATGTCTGTGGAGTGCTCAGCCACTTACACGTTAATTTCACGAGCAGGCTGTTCCATTGATTCGGATCAACCGGAACCCTCATCGTCGTAACCGACGGAGTGCTTCCATCACACAAAAGAAGTTGAAATAAAATTGCAGTGAAGTTAATTTCACAGATTATTGAATCTTATACTAAGGATCTTTACTTAATGTTTGGTGTAGGAGTTAAGCAAGGGTTTTGGGAAAAGCTTATTTGCAATGAATGATTCCATTGAAATGTTGAGGAGTTACATTTATTGTTCTTTTTAATGAAGTATGAGTCATAAGTTGGATAGCTTTGTTTCAAATGAAGCTGTAAATAATACATACATGCTATTATATATTAAAAAACAACACTCAACTGGAGAGCATATATTTGGTCATACAATCTAAACAGCACTTAACTCTCAGAAGAAAGCAATCTAAACAGCACTTAACTCTCAGAAGAAAGCAAGATCAACCTGGTGATGCCTTCTCTGGATATGAATATGACACCAGTAGAAGAGAGATGGTACATAGTACTGATGTGTGAACCATGCTATGATAAAATATTTTCTAAGATGAAGATTTTAAGAAACTATTATCAACTGGAAAGGAAAAATAACCATCATTTTAAACAGTTGTCTTTAGTTAATATATAAGGAAGGTAAATATAAAAGAGATAAATGTAAATAAATAAAACATAGTGTTGAATGAAAGATACAACCTGCTGAAATGGCAGACAAAAAATGAGTAAAATCAAGAAAGGTTTTTCAAAAGAGAAAAATAAATGTGCAATAGGCATTGTCTGTGACAAAAAATACTCCTCATCTACAGAATTCATATTTTTTCCATCTAAATGATTTTGAAAACTGGAATAAAAGATAATCAGATGGGGCAATGTCCAGCGAATATGGTGGTTGGGGCATCGTTTTCCATCCAAACTGCTCCAGCCTTTGGAATGTCATCCATGCCGTATGTGGTCAAACATTATCCTGATGGAAGAACACCTTTCATCTTGAAACCAAAGATGGTCATTTTTCTTCTAGCACTGACATAAGCAGGTCAAGCTGCTCACAGTAGATATCCTTTGTTATTGTTTGGTTTAGGTTTAAAAGTTCAAAGTGGACTAAACCTTTCATATCCCACCAAACAGCTAACAACACCTTACATGAGTGAAGACCTTCTTTAGCTTGAGGTGCCAGTGTTTCTCCTTTCCCTACCCACTGTCTTCAGTGCTTGACATTTTTATAGAGAACCCATTTCTTGTCACCAGTCACTATTCGGTCCAAAAAAGGTTCATTCATGAGACGTAATGGCAAAGAACAGCATACATTCACTCTCTGCGTGTGATTAGACTCAGAAAATCTGGAAAGGAACCCAATGACCCAATTTGCTGACTTTTCCAATAGCATGCAGGTGTGTCAAAGAATGGTTGAATGACCAAATACAAGCTACTTTGTTAGTTCCTCAACAGTTGAAATGGGATTTTGTTCCACCAGGGTTTGAAGACCTTCCAGGATGAGGCTTGTCTTCTAAGCTGTAGTTTCCAGCTTGGAATTTCTGGAACCACCATTGACACTTGCTTATGCTCATTGTCCAAACCCCATATACAGCATTAATATTCCTCACACTTTCCATTGCATTGTTGCCTTTATTGAACTCATAAAGCAAAATATGCTGAATAAGCTCCTTTGTTATTTCACTATAGCTTTGAAAAAATAACTGTGAAAATCGAACTGCACTCTTGAAAACTTGCACTAAGAATAAGGACAAGGTAAGATTACTATCTACTTTAATAGCAAGTTGTAATCCTGCAAATGCTTACCAAGTTAATCAATCTTTACATGAACTTAATTGAGTCATTATTAAAAATAGTGGAGGATAAAGTTCTCTCTTAAAAGCATGCCTATAAATTTTCTGATGATCACTGTTTTTCCTTCTTATGTATCTCAATTGAGTGGTTTGGTTGGTAGCCAGCTGACCCATGTAGTCAGAAGATATAATAACACGCAGAAAAGGCTGCATTTTAAGAAATTCCTGAAGGTGACTTTGGGTGCCTCATCTCCAAATAAACTATATATCTTAAAACATCGTATTTAAATGGTCAGAACAGCTTGGCCACATCAGTTGTACTGAATTTAATATATATTCTGTATTATTATTCTATAAAAGATAGTTATATGACAACAGCAATGAAAAAGTATAGTATAAATAATGAAAGAGAATAAAATGAATAATTTACTTACGTTGTCTCATCTGTCTTTTCAATGGGGACGTAGGAGATCCCCCTGTTGAAAAAAATAAAAGAAATTAATTACAATGTAATTATAAATGTCATTATTATGTAAGAAATCAACTGTACACAACAAATAATTATTTTCTATGTTATTCCCACAATATATTCTCTTCTGTGTCTCTTCAACACTCGTTTCAACTTGGTAAAAAGGCATCACTTATGCAGCTGTTTGATTAACTAGAAATAGCGACAAGGATCGCCTTCAAATTTCACGCCTTCAATAGATAATGTTGTCCATGGTATGTTATGTATGAAAAGAAAAGAAAAAACAAACATAGAAATGCTACACTTGGAATACCTTTAGTCATATACCTGTTCAATCAGAGGTGATCAGATGCTAAGCACTAACAATCTAATGGCAGCAGCAGCTGCTGCTTTTACAAAAGAGACAAAATTTGAATATACGGCAAGAAAACCTAGTGTAGTGAAAAACATATTTGAAGCAGGTGTCAACACTTTGGATTCATTGTTCCGTGGTCTTCAGTAAAACTGAAAATTGTTTAAATCTGAAGCAGTGGGATATGATAACAATGGAAGAAATAACAAGCAATACAATTTGATGCCAATAGCAAAGTTTGATGTCATTAAATTGTCCTGTGTCTCTGTCTACTGGACTTCCAAAACTTCAACTTCACTCACCTGTATATTCTTAATTACTTGCAAAATACTCATTTGTAACTTATTATACATACATGCACGATACAGCATATGCATGCCCTTACATCATACCTAAATCACACATAAATATACATAAAAAATACACATACACTTATATAATACATACCCTCATTCTCTCTAGAATTAGTGAAAGAGAAAACATTCTAATATTTCTTAGTAATAATAAAGTTTTATTGAATTAGGTTCCTGGGATCTTTTCGGTTTGAACAGCAGTTTTTTCTAGCGGTGTCATATGAAATTGTCACCCATAATTATGACCCTAGTATCGATCTATTGCATTTCAATCTATTTTAGGGTTAGGATTAGAGTTAGGGTTAGTTAGGGTTAGGGGTGGGGGAAGGGTATCTTTTTTCTTCAGAAATGTAAATAAACCCAATATGTTCCTTAAACGAGGGACATTTTCATAAGGCACAGAATGTTTTCACCTCAATAGACGTCATTGATTGGTTGAAATTGCAGAAATTGAAGAAAAACAACAACAAATATCTTACAAACTATAGAATTTTCTCAATAAAGCCAAGAGAAAAAAATGTTTTATAAACACATTCTACCAGTATACGAAGTTTAAAAGTGTTTAGTTATGTGGAAATTATTTTAAAAAAACTGCCGTTCAAACCGAAAAGATCCGGTTCCTGTTTCTTCTTTCATTCTTTTTTGTTTTTTGTTTGTTTTTTTTTGTTTTTGTTTTGTTTTTGTTTTTTCGCTGTCAACACTTTTTCCTCTCTTTTATGTCTTAGTTTATGTTTAATATGTTTCATTTACTCTTACTATGTTTACTGATTCAGCTATTATGCCATGATTATGCTGAAACACCATCATTTGCTAAGCCAGTGAGGGAACTATTATGCAGTTGCTCAAGCTGCTAGCGATAGCAGCCAAATCTTCCTCAAATCACACCCAACCATTTTTATTTTACAGTAGATTGTAAATAAATGAAAAGCACCCACTACACTCACGGAGTGGTTGGCGTTAGGAAGGGCATCCAGCCGTAGAAACACTGCCAGATCTGACTGGGCCTGATGCGGCCTTCCGGCTTCACAGACCCCAGTTGAACCGTCCAACCCATGCTAGCATGGAAAACGGACGCTAAATGATGATGATGATGATGATGATTAAGGACAGAACAGAAATGGAGATTATAATAGTTGTAGTCCCATTTTTGAATATAGTAATGTTTGTTAAAAATTATAAACTGAAAGTCTCATCTTTCTGAGAAAATAACAATAATGTCATATTCTCCTTTGTTAAAACAGTAACCTCAAACAATGAATATTGGAGCAGACACTAAATCAATATGATTTATTTATTTCCTACTTAAAGTATTTTGATCAAATTATTTCATCACTTCTCTTTTGAAAGTTTAAAATTAATTTACAGCAAAGAAAAGGCATGGATCTGTAGATTGGGTAATTAAAGTTAAGGCCAAGCTGGAGCTCTGGCATTGAAAGAATGGGTTCATACTCTTTACTCTTTTACTCTTTTACTTGTTTCAGTCATTTGACTGCGGCCATGCTGGAGCACCGCCTTTTAATCGAGCAACTCGACCCCGGGACTTATTCTTTTGTAAGCCCAGTACTTATTCTATCGGTCTCTTTTGCCGAACTGCTAAGTGACGGCGACGTAAACACACCAGCATCGGTTGTCAAGCAATGCTAGGGGGACAAACACAGACACACAAACATATACACACACACATATATATATATATATATACATATATACGACAGGCTTCTTTCAGTTTCCATCTACCAAATCCACTCACAAGGCATTGGTCGGCCCGAGGCTATAGTAGAAGAAACTTGCCCAAGGTGCTATGCATTGGGACTGAACCTGGAACCATGTGGTTGGTAGACAAGCTACTTACCACACAGCCACTCCTGCGCCATGTTGTCAAATATTTGTTCATTGCTAAAATAATTTTACTATATCTAAATTATTTGCTTAAACTTAGTTCAGCTCATTGTATTAAGTACAATTTCATCATGAAGTATTCACAGCTGACAGAAGATCAATTAAATTATGTTATTAATATGACTAGTGGTAATTCCCTGATAGAATGGTGTGATACATGAAACTAGAAGAAAACGTGGAAGAAGGAAATGAAAAGATGACTGTGTAGAGCAAAACAAACAAAATTGGATTGTACAATTAGAAAATGTTAAAACTAGGACCATAATTAATGCCTTACAACATAGTTATGTTTTTTATCAGAAATTCTTCCAGAGAAAAATGCATTTAAAATTGCATTATTTTCATATAATTTAAATTTTCAATTTTGATTTTTAAAAAAAGCTA